>NW_028274819.1:112429271-112704271 GCF_037043125.1 Eumetopias jubatus
TGTCTTTGTACACACTTTGCATGACATGGTCTTGAGATGAAAAGCATTACGTTCTAATCACCAAAGGCTGGGTTAGGTAGCTGTGCAGGAAAGAGGAAACACAGCAGTCCTGAGACTCTATCCTTAGAAAGGCCTGCTTGTGAGACAGGCCCATAATAGGCTTCTGGAAATTTGGATGTGGACTGGGTTCTCATGTAAAAGTGCTCACTGTGCGTAAACTGTTTGTACAAACAATGTGGCTTATGCAGAACACCTGCTTTTGTGTGAGGAGTCTGGAATCCTGTCTCATGCTAGGCGGAATGTGCTAATGTAAGCACAGCCCCCAGTAAACAGTGTGTGACGGAGAGTCTAATAAGCTTCCCTGGGACATGACATTTCACAGGTGTTGTCACAAGCTGGTCCTGGGAGAAGAAGCACATCCGGTGGGACTCCAATGGAAGAGGCTCAGAAGCTTACACCTTGTTTCTTGACTCCTGACTTCACGCTACACGCTTTTTCTCTTTGCTGACTTGACTTTCTATCTTGTCCCTGCGAAACATCTTAGCCACCAGTGAGACTGTTTCAAGTCCTGTGTCTTCTGGTCACATACTGTCCCTGGGAGCAGTGCTGGAGAACCTGATGCAAGGCCGCCTCTGTAAAGGCAAGAGCTTGTCGACTGTTCCTGTTAGACCATGATGGCATTCCCAACATTCAACGAGAAAAATCAGATTCAGTGGCAAGACCAAAAGGGTCAAAGTTAGTTATGAAGTTAATTACTTTGGAAATTTTAAAAACAGTTACTCTCTGGAAAATGTCAAATATTTACCTTGAGCAACCAAATCTCGTCTCAATAATGGATAAAGAACAGGTTCTACACCATCCATCTCTTGTATAATAAGGGTTTTCCCAAAACGTACTGCCAACTCAAGAGCTGTAATAAAGTTACTATCCTGAGAAAATAAAAAAGAATACACATTAATTCCTTTATTACGTTAGTATCTACAAAGGTCCTTACAGAAAATGAAGGAATCTATTAATAGGAATAATATGAATATTTTAAAATTTAATATGCATGTTAATAATTCAAATTACTCATGATTGCTTTTCTAGTTATAAGTACTTGATGAATCATTTTAGTTGAATAAATTATCAAATAGATTTCATAAATAATTTAAATAGAAATACAAAAAATAAAGATTTTTACAACAATAAAAAAGCTTTTTTCAATCCTTTACTATGATTTCAAATTTCTACTTGATGCAGAAACAAATTTTCAAATTCTTTATATAAGTTACTCAAGTATTAATAAGAACTATTTTGGTTATGTTCAAAATCAAATGCTGAACAGAAGAAGAAAGACAAAGGATGAATTCTAGCCAACTTTCCTTGGTGTGAAATGTGATAGGTCTAACCACTGTGGGAAAAACCTCTGGACAAAATTCTGTAACTGGGCAAGAATTTTAAGACTTTCTAGCTAGCAAAAAGGTTTTAAACATCGCTTCAAGCCTCCAACTATGGTTACAAAAATTAAATATTTGGAATAATAATTATTAAAATCTCAACCTGTAAACCATAAATGGCATTAAAGTATTTTATGTATTATCTAATTTATAGTTATTCTTAACACACAAATGAAGTAAATACCCCTATTTTATAAATGAAATATGTTTGAAAGAGGTAATTATTCAAGCACCAGAAGAATATCTATGAAAATGAATACAAAATACAAAATACACTAGGCCTTCCTCAAAGGAAAACAACAAACAAACAAAAAAAGCTGATCCCAAAGAATTTTCTTAGCAAGATAAATATGGCAGTGAGAGGTCACTACCCCAGAAGACAAAGATTACATTTTGCAAACCAACATGTCTAATGTTGGGACACATAAGAGATGCTCGTTGGTGAGATGCAGGGACAGGGAATGACCATACATGCTGCAAGTCTGGGAGGCTGTCTCTGAGCAGAGTCGGGAACTCTTACTTCTCTAGGATCCTATACTTACGTCTTTAATCATAATGTAGTATAAATGCTTATTTAATTGTCTCTCCAACCGACTGGACCGGCATCACCATAGGACAGGAAGTGTGACTACTTTACTCGCTAGTGAATTCCCAGGGCTTAGATTAATGCCTATAGCACACATGAGCAATCAAATAAATATTCTCATCCCTTTTGTAGTAAAGCTAAAAGTTACAATTCCTTCCCCGGGTCCCATGCCAGGTAAGTCACAGGACTGAGTTTGTGCCTTCTGAATACAGACCCAGAATAGTGTCCACCCTACCACGCTACTACCAGTTGGTATCTCAATGATAAGTCATACAAACCTGCTGGTTAATAACTTCCAAACGTGAGTCTTTCAAATGTGTCTTTAACCACTCTGTAGCTTGAGAAGAAGGGTCTATAAGGAATGGGCATACTTGACTCTAGTTCCAAAAAAGAAAAAAATTATAAGCTTCCATCAAATGGAAATAATTTCCTAAAAAAGATGAAATCAGGTACTGAGTGAGTTTTCTCTCAGGCTTTGGAGAACATAAACACACAACCATAAGGAGGGAGTAAAGGTGCAATTTTTAACTGCACCCAGAGGCTACATCAATCCATTTCATAGCTATCAGAAATTCATATTAGAAAATTAAATTCAACCACAGTAAAGTGAGGATAGTCCCCCTTGCTACATGGTAACTCAGAGAACGTATATTAACACTACAGTGAGCAAATGCTCCAGTCCCAATCTGACATCATTCACACCTGTCTTCTGGCTTTTAAAAGACACAAATTATTCCAAACTTTATATATTCTTTGGTTGAATAAACCATAAAGACCTTAGAAGAGAAGTATGAATTCATCATAAAAGCACTGTTCAAATAATTATCAATGTATCTGTTTCAGACATTAATTCTTATAAAGCAGTATATAGCTAATATTATAAAAGGAGCACCCTAGAAAAGAAATAGCTTATAGATTAAGATCTAATGAACTAGGAACTAAATTCATTACAGGATACACTGAAACAAATAGCGAGTTAGAAACCAGTGAAAATGCACTAAACACACAATGTCACTTAGCAGGTGAAAGGAAGCCAATTATAAAGATACGATTAATAAAAATATAGAAGATAGCAGGAAGGGAAGAATGAAGGGGGTGAAATTGGAGGGGGAGACGAACCATGAGAGACGATGGACTCTGAGAAACAAACTGAGGGTTCTCGAGGGGAGGGTGGTAGGGGGATGGGTTAGCCTGGTGATGGGTATTAAAGAGGGCACGTTCTGCGTGGAGCACTGGGTGTTATAAGCAAACAATGAATCATGGAACACTACATCCAAAACTAATGATGTAATGTATGGTGTTAACATAACATAATAAAAAAAGGTAAATAAATAGAAAAAAAAGAATACTAATACTAATAAAATATATAAGAAAAAATATATGTAAATATATAAGTAAATATATTTGGTAAACTTAAAAGTCTAATATTACAAGAATTGTTACCCAGTAAGTCAGAATTAAATAATAACTGGCCTAATTTTTCTTAAATGTTCACACTTACTAGAAAAAATGTGATACGGTTGTGCAACAGGGATAAGAAAACACACGGAAGTGCCCGTGACATGAAGACTTAGCCCCAAGGAGCGTCTAATAGGAGCACAGAGGCTATTTCAAGGACACACCAAGGAGGCAGACGGTGGGGGCCATCTGCCCTAGGGACAGAGAGCATTTTGTCAGCAACGTTGTTTAAAAGTACCCACAGCTGGTGGTAATAAAGAGTTGACTGACTGTAAACCAGCTTTATTATTGTTTTAAAATTCCCTCCAAACCACACACCCCCTTTTTGCTTGCACCTGGAATGGACTGTTCACATCCACTATAGCTCCCACGGTGGCACAATGCAGTAGGATCCTCACCCGGCATCTCTTTCCAGCTATTTTCACTTACTGCTCCATCATAAACAATAACAATGATGATAAAACAATAATAAAACATGCCTCTCCTACTAAATAAGGTGGTCAGTAAGTAGCCTTGTACGTACTTCCTATGTACTACACCTATGTTTGAGACCTAATTTTATGCTAGTATTCAGGAGCAAACATTTCACAAGACTACACGATTTTGCCCAACCACAAAAACAATTACTTTAAATTTTAAAAAAAGTTCTTGCCCATAATTTCAAACCAATGATCTGATGCAGTTAAAAAAAAGAAGAAAGAAAGATAATATATTTCAGTAGGACCAAAAATATGCTTTAGAATTTCCAAGAGTACTAACAAGTTTGATTTCACATTATTTATACTCCTCCATAGAGATTTAGACAAAATTTCTGAGGTATATTTTAAGTCTGTGATCCATGATTAAATGAAGTTAAATTCTACTTGTAACATATTATAATAGATCCAAAAATATTGAGCTTTCATTCATTCTTGAGTTCATTCACCTACCATACGTGGAACAACGACTAAGTAAGACAGTATGAGGGATACAGAAATTAATGACACATACGCTTACCCTCAAAGGGTTCACACCCACGAAAGAAGCAAAAACTGACAACTCTACAAAGAGCACGCAAGAGTCTATGGGTGGAGCACAGGTGGAGTTAGGGGCAAGCCGCTAGAAAGCACTTCAAGTCAAATTAAGTGAGGAAAGATAAATTGGACTTAGCCTGGAAAAGACGTGGAAAAAGCATGTCAAGCCAAGACAAGAGCATGAAAGACAGAGGGATAAAAAGCCCAGCACAATTTGGAAAACTAGCGAAGCTCGGCCAACCTGGAGTGAGAAAGTACCGGCAGGAATGACGCAGAGGGTACGGCAAGAGCAGTCAAGGTCCTTCAGCTCTTTTTATGCCGTGCTTAATAAGGCCATGCTTATACTTCAAGCAATGGAAAGTCACTGAAATCTACTGATCAAAGGACCGTCTTGATCAGGTTAATAAGGTGGAAAGAGCACTCCTATGGCAGTGAAGGCAGTGATACTGGCGGCAAGGGACCAACAGTATGATACTGTGTTCATCCAGGTGCGTCACTCAGCCGAAATGGATCCACTCGCAGCAGATGTGCTTAGAGCAGGAGAAATCCGTGACACTTCCGGGACAGAGATGTAATAAGACTAGTTGAGTAACCAGCTGCATGTAAAATTAGAGACATACAGGGACTCCACGATATGCTGCCTCCACTCCTAGGCCAGGACTGACGTCTCCTCGGGTTAGGAGTAAGGGAAAGCGAGTCACAGGGAGGAGGGGAGGCTGAGAAAAGATTCTCAGGGTAGAAAGCTGCCCTTGCCCACCCTGCACGCCCACTCCATGCGTCTCTGACGGGACCATCAGTCATCGAGCACTGCCCAAACGGACGAGCACGTGACCCAAGCTAAGTAATCAGAATCCTCTGGGGAAATGGCACAAATGCTGTTGGGGCAGAGGGGTGTGCAGACACATCTCTAGTCTTTGAGCATGAACTCTGGTGACAGTAAGCCCGGAGCCACCAATGTCCATCCTTAACACAGGGTGGACGGAACCGGACAAATCTCTCTCTTAAGATGGGTTGAGAAAACAACATCCTCGTGACATCGTTTGAATCCTAGAGCTGATCTCAGTGTTTTCACATCTTAGTTATATTTAAAAGCACAAGTTCCTTTCTTTCCTTCTTAAATGTACTATGCTTGGCCAGTAAAAGATCCTTGACTAAACAAAAATAAACAATGATTAATTTAGAGACGGAGACAAGTGACTTCACCCTTCCGTGCTGCAATGTCCTTACCCATTAAAAGGGTAACACATGGACTAGACAGGTTGACCGGAAAATTCAGTGAGTTATTTAAGTGCTTCACCTGTACGAATTCTCAGATAGTAACATATGGACAACATGGTGTGACTGCTTCAGTGTTACTATTATTTATTTGGGGTTTATCTGAAAACAGAACTTTCCCTACGTGATTTACCTTTAAAATTTTGTGTTATTTACATTAAGATCCAATTAATTTGCATCTCCTCAACACACACTGAATGTCAGGAAGAAAAATAATCTCAGGAATTCTGTGTGGTTTAAAAAAAATCTAATTTGACACTGAATTGTCTACAAACAATAAAAAACATTCAATACATGTCTTCACAAGAAAAAATTTGTGAAATTTAAACCAAGAAAAATTTACAATGCTGTAAAATTTAAATTAATCACCTTTCCCATCTCCTTTTTGGATACTTTTCACTCACACCTTCCCCCTGGTTTCTAACAGCCTTATAGCTCTGCATTACCACTGGGTCCCACCCTCAATATAAGAAAGAACACAGAAATTATTACCCAGGCCAGGACACCCTGGAGAGTAAAAGGAAAGCTAACAATAATTCCATCAGGACCACAGGTGTAAATCACAGGACAAGCAATCCAGGACACAGGGTCCCCAGTGGCCACCTTCTTCCCAACCCACAAGGACAGAGATCACAGGAACCTCTTACTGATGTAGTTAAACTAACTCCTGTTACGAGGTCATTGGTAGATTAGTTGACTATTTCCTCTTCCAGACAACACTGCATTTCAACAGTTAGTTTAACACAGATACGAGAAGTTCAAGCATCTTTTAAGACAAACAAAGGAATAATAATGGACAAAAAGGCTTTACTTAGGACCACTAAAGGAGACAGCAACTACAGACCTTGAATGTGGGAAAGGCTCCAGGGAGAGGGAGAACCTCAGGAAAACTCTAGCGGGGTTAATGAGATGAGCTATATCTCTCAATCAAAATTACATTTTACTCATTATGCCTAGTCATTTTTTTGTCAGGGAAGACTTCCCAGAAACCCAATTTGTATCTATTTAGAAATCTAATTTCACATACATCACTGGAGAAGGTTTTTATAGACATGGGCTATCCAATCACAGCCTTACGTGCAAGAGCTTACTCTAAATCTAGAATACTTGACAACTGAGACAGAGGGTTAACTTTAGTGGCAAATTTATCCCAACAAAATAACTAATTACCCTAACAAATTTTTCCAAATGGTTTTTGTTTTGTCATATAAATATCTATAATAAACATGGCAATATTAAATACAAAGTAAATTTAAGCTTATTAAAATTAATTTCAGAAACAATTTCATGAACTACATTCATCACGAAAGATAATTCAGAACACAAAAGTAAACATTTTCAATTAGTATCATCAGGAAAAAAAATACTGTGATAAATACATTTTTTCTAAAAGCTCACCCCCCTGACTTCTCATGGAATAAAAAAAGAACGCTACTTAAACTGTGTGTTTTTAAATCTGCAAATGACTGTTTTCTTGGATTTGCTAAAAAAGGAAGAGGAGGTGAGTATGAAACTTTGGGGAAAGAATAACAAATAGGATAAAAAGCCATATTTTTGTATATAATGTAATGAACTTATTTACCTACACATTTAGAGTTCCAGATTTGTGATTCTACTGTGAAAAGTAATGATGGAAATGCTTTAAAAGAGAACAAGCCAAATCAAGTTTTAAGCAGTCAAGGCTGCTTGTTCTTTGGTCGGCAGCTCCTCTGCTGGGGAGGCAGCAATGTAACGAGCCAAAGCATGTCAGCCGACCGGTAGGCCTCATCAAAGAAACCCATTTTATCCAGGAATGCAGGGCCCACAATACAAATCTTGTCGTACTATGGCTCGTGTTACCTAAAAAGGAGCATTCAACGTTCACGCTTCTGTTGGAGCTGTGGAGTCACTGAAGGAGGAGACAGTGTGCGGGCAGAGAAAGGGGCTGTGGGGAGCAAAGAGGAAACTGGTGTATGGAGCGCAAGCCACCGAGGCAGAGCCAACAGGAAAACCCTATCAGCACAGGGAAGAGCTGCCTTCCCATTATCTGTTACATCCATAACGGTTCACCAAGCTAAAGGTAAAAATCATACTTCACTAGAAGAATTATCACGGTTTGTATACCTGAGTCACATTTGATTTTCATATTCATCACTGCTAACACGCTGTAACAGTTTCACATTTAAACAATGACTTTGGAGAAATATACATTATGGGAAAGAAAAATTTTCAAAAAAATGCATGTCGTTATCCCTAACCTACAAACCAAAACTTATCTTCACTTTGTAGAACTTTTGTTTTGTTAAAAAAATTTAAAAAAAGATGATAATATCATATACTGTAGATGCAGAAACTATATAACCAGGTAAATCAGGTATCACTAAAATATCTCCATTACTATTAGGGAGTTCAATTTAGAATTTTTTGTCATCAAAATAATGTCACTTTAGTTTATGCTTTTATATTAAGGTAAAAAAATTATAATGAAAATTGTAGATTCACCAACTGAATCACAAATGGATTTTCATTCCCAAAATATCTTCACTTTCATGTAATGAAAAGAGTAACTGTGAAAGCCTAAGAATTTGAGAAAGGTGCTTCCTGGGACAAGCTTCCACAAGAATACTTCCAATGAGAAATTAAAACTGATTAATTACCTGCAAGATAACAAGAGCGTTTTCTATGGAAAGGTCATCGGATGGTAGGCCTTCACTTTTCCAAATTAACTGCTCACTTTCAGTACAAAGAAATCTCCTTAGATCAAATTCTGAAAAGTTTAAGATATTAATATTTCACTACAGTGATCGTGCACTTGACAAAGGGAAGGGAACAAAACTATTTAAAATATACTCAAACAATAGTCCCATGACCATTCTTAATATTCAATCCGTTCTTCCCCCTTTAGCACGAGAAGGGGGAGAAAAGTTTAAAATAAAAAGTGCAAAGGAATGGAACTCAGTGAAATTATATTTCTTGTATATTTAATACATATTTCACAACTATAATAACTTGAAAAAGCCACAAAATTCACAAGGAATTTTGGAGTTCTTACATCTTATTTTATGATATAAAATTACTGTAAAAATCAATGTATTAAAATATTTAACTGCATTCATCCATTATCAAAAATACTCCGTGGTCTCAGTTTCACAGAGTGATTTTAGGAATAGAAGAATCACTGCAACAAAACAATTCAGAAAACAATTACAGAATTGAGCAAATCTAAAGTAGATTTGGTTTCTTTTAGCTTACAGAAAATTTTTCTCATTTAGAAAAAGTAAAATGGCAAGAATTAAAAGAGGCATTTTTAGGATACTGAAATTTCAAAACGTGAATGACTAAATACAAACTTTCAAGACAAGCTGATTTGGTCCATTCTTCCAAACAGGTTTTTCTCAGACCTTCAGGAGCAGCAGAAAGATATGTAATAAATGCAGCAGCAAGCTGAGCTCTCTTAGGAAGAGAAGCTAATTCCTCTGTTATCTCTGCAACCTGGACAAGAAGAGAGAAAGCAGGTGAGGGAGGAGGGTACAGATATGTTCTAAATGTGAAAAATACAACAGCTTTATAAACTAGAGTTTTGACTGTAGAAAAAAAATCATGTATTGGTTTAAAGTTATAAACCCTGTCCTGAATACAATTGTGAAAATGTAAAAATATCAACAAGATTTCTCAGACCCTGCTGAAATTTTAAAAAATGTGTGCAATACCACTATTATTTGTAAAGATGAACATATTTTGTCATTGAATTAAATGTATGAAATGTATGACTGTATAAAAATGTATGAAATACCACTATTATTTGTAAAGATGAACATATTTTGTCATTAAACATTCCTAACGAAGCAGAACTTTTATCCCAATGATAGTTAAATACTATGAATTAGCATCACTTTGTAAACTATTAAGTACAGAGAGTGTGAGCAAAGGTACAAAGCAAAATCGTAAGCAAGCATGGAGACTCAGCAGTTAAAAGAGTAGTGTGGCTGCAGAAAGAGTAGAAACCCAGAAGTAATGAAAAGGGAGAGGCAGAGGCGGTGTGCAGGAGGAAGGCTGTGAACGGTTTTTCCTGCACGCAACGGAGCTTCTGTTGTAAGCCGTGCTGGTAACAAACCACTCAGTGTTTAAACAGGGCAGGGAGGGATGTAATGAGACTGGGCTTAGAAAGATTATTCAGCTGACAAATGAGGAGTGGACCAATTTAAGGGTCAGATAGGATGGAAACAAGTTAGGAGAAATTAGGCAAAAAAATAAAATAAAATAAAATAAATAAAATAAAATAAAATAAAATAATTGGCATTAAAGACAGAAGACAAATATGAGGGATATTTGCAAATGGATAAGACAGGTAAATAAGGAAATCTGAACAGACAGGTTTTTAGTAGTGAAATCCAATCAGCAATCAAGAAACTCCCAATAAACAAAAGTCGAGGACTGTATGGCTTCACAGGTAAATCCTACCAAATAATATAAAGAAGAGTTATTACCCATTCTTCTCATATTACACTAAGTGAAATAAATCAGTAACAGAAATACCATATGATTTCACTTATCTGAAGATCTGAAAAACAAAATGAATGAGTAAACAAACAAAAGGCACAATGAGACCCACAAAAACAGAGAACAAACTGATGGTTTAGGAGATGGACCGAATGCGTGAAGGGGAGGAGACACAGGCTTCCAGCTGAGGAAGGAGTAAGTCACAGGAATAAAGGGCACAGCACAGGGAATACAGACAATGATAATGTGATAATGTTGGATGGTGACAGATGCCAGCTACACTTTGTGAGCACAGTGTAACATATAGACTTGTTGTGTTACTATGTTGTACACCTGAAACTAATGTAAAATGGTGGGTCAACTGTACTCAAATAAAAAAAATTTTTTAAAGAAAAAACAAACAAAAATACCTGCTCATCTCAAAGTATTCCAAAAAAATAGAAGAGGAAGAAAAACATCTAAATTCATTCTATGAGGCCAGCATTACAGCACTACCCTGATACCAAAACCAGAAAAAACACTACCAAAAAAACCCAAAAAACTAAAGGCCAATATTTTTGATGAACAAAGATGTAAAAGTTCTCAACAAAATATTACCAAATCAAATTCAACAGTATATTAAAAAAAAAAAAAACACCACAATCAAATGGGATTTACTCCAGGAATGCAAGAGTGCTTTAATATTTGAAAATCAAAGTACTATATCACATTAATAAGAAGGGTAAAAGCTCTATGATCATCTCAAGAGATATGGAAAAACCATTTGACAAAATAAAACACCCATTCATAATAAAAACTCTCAACAAAGTGGGTTTAGAGAGAACATACCTCAATATAATTAAAGTCATATATGAACAGCACACAGCTAACATCATACGCAATGGTGATAAAAGCTTTTCATCTAGGATCAGGAATGCCCACTTTCACCACTTTTATTCAACATAGTACTGGAAGTCCTAGCCATGGCAATGAGACAAGAAAAAATACGAAAGGCATCCAAGATGCTAAGAAGTAAAACTGTCACTATTTGCAGATAACTTGATACTATACATAGAAAACCCTGAGGCTCCACCAAAAAATTATTAGATCTGATAAATGAATTCAGTAATGTTGCAGGATACAAAATTAATATACAGAAATCTATTGCATTTCTATGTATTAATAATGAAGTAACACAAAGAGAAATTAAGAAAACAATCCCATTTACAATTATACTAAAAAAAAATATCTAGGAATAAATTTAACCTAGGAATTGAAAGACCTGTACTCTGAAAACTGTAAGGCACTGATGAAAGAAACTGAAAGCAATACAAACAAATGAAAAAATACACCATACTCATGAACTGGAAAAATTAATATTAAAATGTCTATACCACCCAAAGCAATCTACAGATTCAGTGCAATCCCTATCAAAATACCAAGAGCATCTTTCAGAGAACTAGAACAAATAATCCTAAAATTTCTAGGGACCCACAAAAGACCTTCAATAGCCAAAATAATCTTGGGCGGGGGGGAAATAGGGCTATCACAATCCCAGATTTTGTTGTACACCATTAAGCTATAGTAATCAAAACAGTATGGTACTGGCACAATAATACATCAATGGAATAGAAGACAGAGCCCAGAAACCCATATTTATATCATCAATTAATTTATGACAAAGGAGGCAAGAATATACAACTGGAAAAAGACAGTCTCTTCAAGAAATTGTGTTGGCAAAGCTGGAGAGCTACACGCAAAAGAATAAAACTTGACCACTTCCTAATACTATATACAAAAACAAACTCAAAGCACATTTAAGATCTAAAAGCATAAAACTCCTAGAAGAAAACAGGCACTAAACACTGAGATGTCGCCCACAGCAACATTTTTCTAGATATTTTTCCTCGGGTGAGGGAAACCACAGCAAACACAAACTAATGGGACTACATCAACTAAACTGCTTTTACACAGCAAAGGAAACTATCAACAAAACAAAAAAGGCAAACTACTGAATGGGAGAAGATATTTACAAATGATGTATCCAATACGGGGTTAGTAACCAAAATACCTAAAGAATTCATACAACTCAACACTAAAAACCCCCAATAATCCAATTTAAAAATGGGCAGAGGACCTGAACAGACATTTTTCCAAAGAAGACACACAGATGGCCAATAAACACATGAAAAGATGCTCAACATCACTCATCATCAGGGAAATACAAATCAAAAGCACATGAGACCTAACCTCACATCACTTAAAATGACTAACATCAAAAAGACAAGAAATAACAACTGTTGGTGATGATATAAAGAAAAGGGAACCCTCATGCACTGCTGGTAGGAATGTGAATTGGTGCAGACACTATGGGGAACCTTACAGAGGTTCTTCAAAAAATTAAAAAGAGAAATACCATACAATCTAGTAATCCCACTCCTGAAAATGAAAACACTAATTCAAAAGATAAATGCATCCCTATGCTCACTGCAGTATTATTTACAATAGCTAAGATATGTGAGCAACCCAAGTGTCCATCAACAGATGGATAAAGAAGATGAAAGGATAAAGAAGCAATCAAAGACAGCAGTGGAGTACGAGGACCTCAGGCTCACTTCATCCCTCGAACTCAGCTGGATAACTATTAAAACATCCTAAATACCCCAGAAGTCACCCTGAAGACTGACAGAACACACTCCACAACTAAAGGGGGAGAAGAAGCAACATCGAAGAAGGTGCGAAGTGTGGAGACGTGGTCTGGGGGAGAAAGGGACTGCAGGGGCTGCAGAGGGCAGGGAGCCCTGGTTGCAAAGAAGCGGGAGAGACAGGGGCACACCGGGGAACGCACAAGGAGAACGTTTCCCCAAAGCTACTGTCTGGGAAAACGACAGGGGCTGAATTTCTTGAGTTCTCGCAACCAGCCAGGATTAAAGCCTGGAGTTTTCAAGGTCAGCGGGCTTGGCTGGGCTAGAGCCTGGAGGGCACTGCCCTACCGCTGGAGAGGAGGCAGGCAAACAACCCAGAGACAGACAGCGTGGAAACAGTGATCTGGAAAACTGGAAAACGCCTGGGGCACGCAGCAGGGAGATTATTCGCTCTTCTTGGAGAGGCAGCGTTCACAGAGCCACCTCTCTGGGAGCAAAGGAGCCCGATGGCCCCCCTTCCCTCCCCGCCCCTCAGCATAAACATGGAGCCACCTGCAGTAAACAGCGCAGTGCCCACACTGGCCGCCTAACCTGCTTACACCAGGTCCCACACCCCTGCGCTCTGCCGGGAAGGCCCTCCTCCGGCAGGCTTGCTCAGTCCCAGAGCAGCAGGCCCCTCCCCAGAAGACAAACGGAAACCCCTGCCCATACCACGTCTCCCAACCAGGGACTTCTGCAAGCCCTCAGTTCTGGTGGAGATGGTGTCAGGTCTCATTTCACAAGCAGACCAGCGCACACCTCATTAAAACTAGCCACACTCAGGCCAGGGACCAAACACTGTCCACAGCGGGCAAGGAGAGCCTCTGCAGACCGCTGGCCCGAAGGACAGAGCGGCCAAACCACAGCAGGAGAGTGCATGAAAAACACATCTGAGACACTCCCTGAAGCACCGGGCCCTGGGCACTGCAGGACTTCTTCTTCATACTCTCAGAACGGGTCATATAACAGGCTTTTCTAACACAGAGAGAAGGAAGAGACATAGACAAAATGCCAAGACAGAGGAATTTCTCCCAAATGAAAGAACAAGATAAGGCCACGGCCAGAGATCTAAGCCAAACTGATATAAGTAACATGCCCGATGGAGAATTTAAAGGAACGACTGTGAGGATACTCGCTGGGCTTGAGAAATGAATGGGAGACTTCAGGGAGGCCCTTACCGCAGAGATAAGAGAATAAAACAGAATTAGTCAGAGATGAAGAATGCACCAACTGATCATGGAGACAGGCTTGATGCAAAGAACAGCAGGCTAGAAGAAGCAGAGGAACGAATTAGTGATCCAGAAGACAAAGTGATGGAACATAATGATGCTGAACAAAGGAGAAAGAAGAATCATGGAACACGAGAACACACTTGGGGAGCTCAGCGACTCCGTCAAACATCGTAACGCTGGTATGACAGAAGTCCCAGGAGAAGAGGAGGAAAGGGGGCAGAAGGTTTATGTGAGGAAATAACAGCAGAAAACTTTCCTCATCTGGGGAAGGAAACGGACATCCAGATCCAGAAGGCACAGAGAATGCCCATCAAAATCAACAAAAGCAGGCCAACACCAAGACATACTGGAAGAAAATTTGCAAACCACAGTGACAAAGAAAGAGTCTTAAAAGCAACAAAAGAAGTCAGTCCTTAACTTACAAGGGAAGACCCATAAGACTAGCTGCAGATCTCCCCGCAGACACTGGGCGGGCCAGAAGGGAGTGGCATGATGTATTATTCAACGTGCTGAATGGGAAAAATCTGCAGCCAAGAATACTCTGCCCAGTAAGGCTATCATTCAGAATAGAAGGAGAGATGAAGAGTTTCCCAAACAAATAAAACTAAAGGAGTTCATGACCACTAAATCAGCCCTACAAGAAATAGTAAAAGGGACTCTGTGAGTGGAAAGGAGAGACCAAAAGTAACAAAGACAAAGGACCAGAGAAAATCTCCAGAAACAAGGACAAAACAAGTAATAAAAGTGCAATAAATACACATCTGTAAATAATTATTTTGAATGTAAATGGACTAAACACTGTAATCAAAAGACAGAGGGTATCAGGATGGATAAAAACGTAAGAACCATCTATGTGCTGCCCACAAGGGACTCATTTTAGAATTAAAGACACCAGCAAACTGAAAGTGAGGGGATGGAGAACCACCTCTCATGCTAATGGACATCAAAACAAAGTCAGACTGGCAATATTTACATCAGACAATCCAGACTTTTTTGTTCTTGTATTGTTTTTGTCCTGCTTTGGTATCAGGGTAATACTGGCCTCACGGAATGATTCTGAATGTGTTCCTTCTATTCCATTATTTGTAAGATTTTGATAGAGATTGACCTTATTTCTTTTATATGTTTGGTAGAATTCACCAATGTAACCAGGTGGTCTTGGGATTTTCTGTACTGGGAGATTCCCAATTCCTAATTCATCTTTCATTCTTCTTACTGGTCTAAGAAAATTTCCTATTTCTTGGATTCACAATTCATGATTCAATCATGGTAACTTGTGCATTTCCTAAGTTATCTGATTTGTTGGTATATAATTGTTTATAATCTGTTATCACACTACATATTTCTGTAGTTATCTGTTGTACTCTTTTCTCTCGCGTTTCTCATTTTGACTTTCAGTCTTCTCTCTTTTTCTTAATGTAGTTAAAGCACTGTCAATTTTGTTTATTTTTTTGGAAAAACTGGTCATTACTTTCAATGTTATATTATTATTTTGGTCACTATTTCATTATTTCTGATTTTTCTTTGTTATCTCTTTCCTGTACAAATTTCAGCTAAGTTCCTTCTTTTTCTAGTTCTTTGTGGTATGATGTTAAGTTGTTTATTTGGAATTTTTCTCTTCATACAAGCATTTATAGCATAAATTTCACTCTAACATATGCTTTTGCTATATCCCAAGGGTTCTGGAATATTGTTTTCTTTTTCTTTTGCTTTGAGATATATTTTGATTTGCTGTTTGATTTCTTATTTGGCCTACTGCTTGTGCAGTAGTATGTTGTTTAATATTTATATATTAAATATTTAATATTTACATTGTAGATTTTCCAGCTTTTTTATTATTGATCTTTAGTTTTATACCACTGAGGTTGGAAGATATACTTGGTATAATTTCAGTCTTCTTAAATTTGTAATATTTGTTAAGTCTCTTTTTATGTGATTTAACAGGGGATTCTTCTGTGTGTACTTAAAAAATTTTTCTTGGATGGAATTTTTTTATAGATCTTTTAGAACGATGTGTTCTGAAGTATGCTTTTAAGTAAAAAATGTTCTTGTTGAAAGCGTATCAGAGGCTATGGGCGCCTGGGTGGCTCAGTCGGTGAAGCGCCTGCCTTCAGCTCAGGTCGTGATCCCCGGATCCTGGGATCGAGTCCCGCATCGGGCTCCCCGCTCCACAGGGAGCCTGCCTCTCTCTCTGGGGGGGAGGGGGGAAGGCGGGGGGAATCGAACTAGTTCAAGAAAAACCCACCAACCAACCGAAAAAAAATAAAACAAAACAAGAGACAGCATTTTAACAAAGTCAACATAACAGAGTATTTCTAGAAGGAGTAAGCGGCCAACAGTGTCAAATCCTAAGCTGGTCGTCCCAGAAGGCCTCGTCCAACGGGATTTCTAGAGAATGCCACACTTTCCCTCGAGTCATTTTCGTTCCTGCTGTCCCCCTGGTAACCTACCCTGGCAGCCTGTTCCTAACCTACGGGAGGAACAGGCTGCACTCAAATGCACACATACAGAAACATTCTGCTTGAAGATGAACTCACATCATGGCCCTGATCGTCTACATCACTGACCCTCAGCCAGCTCAAAGTGCACGGCTACTGCCCTCCTGCTGTCTTTTTCTAACACATACAGTACACTGCAGATTTTCTGTGTTTTAAAGGAAGCCCCTTTCTGACGGCCGTGCCCCCCGAGCTCCCAGCCAACCTGCGCATTCCAGCGCTTGTGCTCTCTATCAAGCTGACGGATCAGGACCTCCGCGGCTTGGATTGTCTCTTGCGCTCTGCTCACTTCAGCTTCCAGTTTGGCAGCTTCTGACGTCCTGCTCTGGAATCTGTAAAAACGTTAACAGCAATTAAAGGCAAAGGGATTTCAGAAAGATTTGGCTGAATGAGCCTTAGTAAAGTGAGCTTTTCTCTAAGTTAACGGTAATACTGATAATATTTGCGTTCAAGATAGCACCAACGCAGCAGACACAGCAGTGTGCAGATGTGAAAGGCAGGGCTGCTCGAGCACAGACTCCTCCCTGTGACGTTCAGGGCCCTGTGGGAGGGCTGACCGCCCCCCCCCACCCCGACCCCGCCGCCTCCTCAGTTTTCCCTCATTCAAGCCTCCCACATCAACCTCTGAAGGATAAACATGCTGTCCTCTTCTGGATAGCCTGCTGCTTCGGGACGTCCCACGTGCCTGGAATACCTTCCAGCCCCTTCCTTACCCCCACCCCCCAGCATTCTAACTCCTTCAAATACCTACCTATCAAAAATATAAAGAAAATTTTAAAACTCACTTCAAATATCCAATCCATTACATATATTCTTTCCCCATGTGCCCACTTGCCCAAATTTATAACCATCCTTTTAAATTATTTTCCTTAAAAAATACTTGTACAAATTTATTATTTTATTAAATAAAACAGTAACATTCCAGCTGATTACCTAGTCCTTCAATAAATATGTAAGTACTTATAAAATGCCCAGGATTGTGCTAAGCATCAAAAACAAAACAAACAGCAACAAAAAAGCATGTCATGTAATCCTCAGAACAACAGCTCAAAATGTTATGATTCTCACTTTCCAAACAGATTCTTTTATAGGTTTCACCAGTAATCAGTAGAGGATCTAAAATCCACCCACGTATGGGTACATCTAACACTATGTTCCATGCAATTTACAGTGCATCTTATTGCCTCTCTAAGCACCCAATATCTTCTCCTACACATGGGAGTAAAACTCAGTTTTCCAGTATGGTAGCCACCAGCCACAAGTGGCGATTTAAATTTAAATTAACTAAAAGTAAACAAAATCTGAAATTCAATTCCTCAGTCATATTACCCACATTTCAAGGGCTAGTGGCTACCACAATGGACGGTGCAGACTACAGAACCTCCCATCATGTCAATAGCTCCGCTCGAGACCTGGAAGTAGAGACCACACTTACTCACCCCAGCAAGTCATACTACGTACATTGTTCTGCCATAAGTATTTGCTGAATCAAGCTAACTTGAATGTTTCTGTATAAATTATACTAAAATGGCAAATGTCTCAATTCTGTCAAGTTAGAATTTAAATACTGATAGATCATACTTATTTTTCAACTACTTTTTTCTTTGTACCTGTACAAGAATATAAGACTGTCACTCACAATCTAGGGTCAATTAAACCTTAATTAAGAATCAAGTAAATGGCTATTAACCAGCATTGATTCATTATTGATAATCACTCTAAACTGGAAAATGCTATTCTGTTTTACTTAAAATTCAAAGTTAATTCTGAAGGTTTTTTTAAATAATCCTTCCACAATATTGACAGTATGGCGTAGTGATTAAAGAACAAGAACTTTATGGAGTGAGACAAATCTATGACCTAATGCTAGCTTTGTCACTTACTAACTGTTCAATGTAGGAAAATAAACCTTCCTAATGTGCAGGATGAAAATACCCACCTCTGGGTTTATGTGAAGTACTAAAAATGACACATATGTAAAGTGCCCAGCACAACAGATCACACGTGTGCTACCATATGCGAACCACCCAATAAATACCGAACACTTGGCTGAATAGTAAGCACCAATTCTCGGCATAGGACACTGAAAGCAATGAATACTTTCCATGCTTCTCTATAATTATATCTAGAAGAAAATGATGAAGTTTCTTTCCTGTATCTATAACATACAAAAAAATTCAGAAATATTGAAATGACTGGATTTATGGGCTTGAGGCTTCTTTTTCATTTTTTTCTCTGTAAGTAAACATATATAAGTATAAACAAGATCATTATTTCCTGTATGGAGAAAAAAATAATAGTTTTCAGTCTGATGAATTTATTTCTTGGTACAGTAATTTATATTTCTTCCATAAAAAAAGATGGAAAATGGAACACACCACTTGAAAAAAGGTATGTATTTAGAAAAGTTTGAGTCTTACAAAACTAAAAGCAAATGATAACATAACACAGTATTTAATCACATATGCTCCAGCTTTCCAATTTTCACAATTTTTAAAGGGAAACAGTCCCACATTTGCTATGATTCCCACACCAATATTTTCCATCCTATACTCTACAGCAATCACATGAAGCCAGAGGTTAAGGAAAGGTTTTATGATTAGTAATATTCATAAATGGTCCTGAAATTTAAGTATGATATTACATAAAGGAATACGTTTTTAAACATTCAAAGTACAAAATTAAAAGGACACAATAGTTTCTAATGTGATCCTGCGCCTCGGGCAGATTACAGAACAGGTCACGTGAAGTAAGTCTGGATAACACGGAAATGCAGACGCCAAATGTAAGGACTCTGGGCATGAATCTACTACATTCTCTCCCTCTTGCTCAAGTCCCCAGTGCTCAGGAATAGACACAGGGACAGCTCCACAAGGGAGACTTCAACTGTGTTTGTTCCTACCAAAATCACTATTTAAAAAAAGGAATACCTTCTATATTATTTCTTATGTTTCCCTATTTTAGAGTGATAAATCACTAAAGGAAGTGAAAATAACGATTATAAGATTTTCAAAACTGAAACATTAGTTTTCAAATATCCAAAATACATTTTTTTTTCAAAATACATTTTAAAGTTAACTTACTTCTCTTTGAGTTCTGATACTTTCTGGCCAACAGAATTTAGAAGCTCCTCTAGTTTCCTTTTTCTGTCTTCAGTTTTCTTCAAATTTCTAAAATATAATTCCATTTTATAAAAGTTATTCTATTTTATATATCAACAATAGCAGAAACAACCCTTTCTATCCCTTCTAAAGCCCTACCAAATGAAACCAAGGGAATTAAAAAAAAAAAAAAAGATATTCATGCACAAAGATAAAGAGAATGAAAGAGAAAAGGGCTGCACTGGAGTAACTTTAATAAAATTTTGAAAGGTGGTAAGTGACATAATGGAATGCAAAAAGCCAAAAGTTGAGGGGCTGCAGGAAGAAAAGCCAAAGAATTCCAAACGCTCAGGAACTGAGGACAACAGGTCCTCTGAAGATAACACAGCTGAATACAGAAAGTTTTCCAATAGTTGATATAATCAATCCATCAACCTCAGATTCCCTCCCACGCTGAGAATGGACTATCCTCTTAACACATCCTGAAGGTCAAGCTCAGAACCGTCAGCCCTCCCACCCATACCCTAGGCAGAAAGTAGGAAGATTCTTCTAGAGAAGACTAGACTTACCTCCTCCCCACAAAATTACCCACAACATCCAAGAGACTGCCGTCAAATGACCGGTTCCCACTGCTGCGAATCTGTCTTTGCACAAACTGACTAAAGGATTTGTCAAAACACAGACTGCAAGGCCTCGCACCCCGGCACTCCCAGCATCTCTGACTCAGAAAGCATGGACAGAGCTCAAAAATGGGGGCTCTTCCCAAGTTCCCAGGGGATGCTAATGTTGCCAGCCTGGGGATCCCACTTCGAGAACTACTGCAATAGAATAAGGCCTTCAAAATTGTGAGATTAAACTACTTCTCGCCTAGTGTTGTACACCCAGGCCAATTATTGACCGGATATAACAGCATAATACAGGTAATTTTAGACGGGCAAGATGTCAGAACATTTTTCATCCTATATACCCTTTCTAATGTGCAGGATGTGTTCTAGAAAAATGAAGGACTAAACTAAGAAAGAGAAGGGCCCGAAACAAAAGAATACAATCAGAAAAGAGAAAGAGATGAAGACGGTCTCCGGAACCATGGTGAAGAGAAGTCTGAAGAGAACAGCGGTCAGCAGCAGCCTGGGGCAGACAGACTCACGTGAGAACAGGACAGAAGGCTCCAGAAGGGGTAACAGTAAGAAAGAACATACATAAACACACAGATTCTGAACGTGGGTTAGGGTCTGTTCTAAGGCTGTGCATAAATACGTGATATGTCAACAGAAAAAAAATAATCGATTTTAAAAATGAGGAAATTATTGATATTAAGAAAAAACAAAAAGATGTACAAGAAAGGAAGTATACCCATAAGATACAGTATGTCTCAGCTGTGGAAAATACTTATATACTCAAAATAATATAAATATTTAACATTATTCATTACACAAAAATATGTGGCAAATTAACACAAAAATTTCACATAAGTATATTGAGAAAAAGAAGTATGGGCAGCTAACAGTCTCCTTGTCCAGGGTAAGAAGAGATGAGGTCACACAGAGATCAGTCGAGAACATAACATGCTTCTCGTTCTGCGCATAGAACCAATGCCGACTTATGAACAACCACCAATTAAAAGTAAATGTTAAATTGTCCACCTTCCTGCCCAGACCATGTGTTATAAAATATATACAACACACTTCCTAGAACTTAGAAGGAGAAAACAAATTTAAAAGCCCTAACTTTCCAAAACCTACTTTTTGTACCTTAATATTACTCATTCACAAAATTTAACCCCTTATAAAAGAACTTCTACCAATTTATCCTTCCAACAACATAATAATGGTAGGGGGAAAAATGAGTTGGTTCTGCTCTCCAACTTCTTTTAATTGTGTTTTCTTTTGATCTGTTTAATTTTATTTAACTGACTCATGTTATATGTTTTAATGCTGTCAGCTGCCTTTTTAGGTATAAACAAGAAATATAACATAAATAAACCCCAATAACTGAGTCATTAAATTGATGCAAATAAACAAAGGTTAGACTTCTTTATATTCGATATCCCGGAACTCACGATTCTAATCCCGCCTGCTCAGTTTCCAGAGGCTGAATGCGCTCCAGGACGTGGGAGTACTGGACGTTTGCTCTAACCCACGCAGCCAGAGGGGCGGCCGCCGTGCTCGCTCGCTTCGCATTCTGAAAAATCCATCACAAGTTAGCCAACACCCTAACTTCATTTCAAATAAAAGCAAAGGTAATCCTAGTCTATTTTGCTTAAGCATTTAATAATTTATCCCCTCAAATGAAGTTTTTGGTTGATAGTTAAATAACAATAACATGAATTGTTATTTTCATTAAAATAACCCTGAATTTCTGCTTCCAAATAAATGTTTTTGAGCCACAGAAATCTTTAATAAAATTATATTTTATTGACATAAGCACTCCATCAGCTACATTTATAACGAATATGTCTGTCCACAATGATGTTCAGGCATCAGTTCTTCTCTTCTGTCCATGGGACACATCCTTATTGGATAAAAGCAACCCTGAAACCATGTTACCAACATCAGAGATGATGCACATAACATTTTGTATAAGAGATCTAAAAAAAAAATACCAGCATCATGGAATTTAAACTGTTCACTGAAATAAGATACAAGTATCCTAAGGCAGGTTTCTGTTGTTATATGACAAATATACAGGAAGGAAGAAAAGCAGACCAGGCAGGCTGGAAGTTCAGAAATGCCAGACTGATAGTAAGATGCAAACATGTTGCACGTATGACACTGACTGTGCTCTCCAGACCCAGCCTGGATTCCCGCCCACCTGTCTGCCGCTCAAGGCTTCTGACACACAAGCCCTACGGCTCACTCTTATCTTTTACTTTTAGTTTTTAGGCAGTGTAAAGAATCGACAATGAAAAGCCATCACATTTTAACAAGCAGAATATTACAGACCATATAGGAAGGGGATCGATGGCATAGCTGTTAAAAATTACCTTTGAATCAAAAGATCCCTTATTTTTATAAAGAAGTTCTTCAACGCTCTCTCTTATTTCCTTGGGAATATTTCGTGCATCAAAAGTTGCTATGTCTTCTCTTACGCCTCTTTTTGCAAGGAAACTAAAATTAAAACATTACTTCAAATAAGGGTAAATAAAATTTGCCATTTCTGACAATAACATCGATTTAACAAAATGGTGTATGCAGTACTTTTCATCCACTAGTTAACGAAACATAGGGTCCTGAAGTATCCCAGCTTCTCATGTGCTGCCCGTCACTTTGTAAAGACCACAAGGGAGAACTCCACAGAGAGGCCCCACGGTTCCTCGCCTCCTGTCAATAACGTGCAGCGGTGAAGGGCAGGGATCACAGTCCTCGGATTCTACCTACATCCCTTTCCGTGAACTGCTCTGCTTGTCTGTTCTAGGATAGGTCAGAAAATTTCCTGACTCCGTTCTAAGAAAGGGACTTCCAAGTGTTCCTCGACCTGCACCTCCCTTCCCACCTCTGGATATGAAAGGACTCCACCATGACCCCCAGTCCCAGTGTGGATCTGAGTGTGGGCACAAACCACAACACAGTCACCAGAACGTGAAAGCCGAAGCCACGCAGCTGCGTGTTTCATTAACGCCCGGCCTTTTCTCTTCCAGTGTGTGTCTTGTATTATTTATGGGGCTCCTGCCCTCGCTCCTCCGGCCCTTGTCTGACTCCGCCAAGAGCGCAAGACACTGAGAAGACCGACACTATTTTCTTCATCAGTAAATCACAGGAAACACAATGCTCTGTACTGTGGGTGGGCCAAATAAATGATGGCATTTATTGAAATGTTCTTCAAGATTTTAGGCATTCTTTTTTTCTCTCTGTGGATACTTATATCACGTATTATGGAGAAAGGAAAATATAGATCTTGGTATAGGATCACACAGAGTATCTTTTTTTTTTTTTAAGATTTTATTTATTTATTTGACAGGGAGAGAGAGAGAGAGAGACAGCGAGAGAGGGAACACAAGCTAGGGGGAGTGCGAGAGGGAGAAGCAGGCTTCCCGCAGAGCAGGGAGCCCGATGCGGGGCTCGAGCCCAGGACCCTGGGATCATGACCTGAGCCGAAGGCAGACGCTTAACCGACTGAGCCACCCAGGCGCCCCCATACAGAGTATCTTGAAATATTACAGCAAAATGTGTAACTAGGTAATTAATGAAGCACAGTTTGAGAAACAATGTAAGAAGTATTTAAAAATATGAAAGAGGCACACCTGGTTGGCTCAGTCAGTACAGCATGGGACTCTTGATCGTGGGGTTGTGGGTTCAAGCCCCATGCTGGTTGTAGAGATTACTTAAAAATAAAATCTAAATAAATGAATCAATCAATCAATGTGTACTTCACTGGTGAAATAATAACATTTTTCACAAATTAAAAAACTTACCTTTTCATGCTCACCCAAGATGTATCAAAGATACCCATCAACCTTAAAACGCCCTCAAGAATATCTCTGATGATATCAGGTGGCATACGCAGTGAGCGAATTTCTGAAAGAGATTCTGGCTTAATGTTTCCAACTGCTAGTTTAGCTTCATTGACTAGAGGCTAAAAAGACAAAGAGCATTTTTACTTTCAAAAAATATATATGTAAAAATCAATAACTCTAGAAGTTATTGAATATTTGTCATTTCATTAAAAATAACTCATTATTAATATCCTTTCTCTTCAAATATCAAAATGCTTTGAAACACACAAAATACAAAATCTTCAAATTCTTACCACCATAACTACAGGAGTCTAATTTAGAAAAAATCCCATTTGTTTTGAGACAATTTGCCATTTTCAAGAGGCTCCTTATATTCTATAACTAGCTGGCTAATAACCTAGTGAGGAGCCAAAAAAAGAGCCTAAGAGTTTGACTTAATTTCCCTACAACACATTTTTCTCCTCGACACTCAAACAACACGGCTCACGGGAAACGCAGATGGTTTCTGATGACCTTCCTTCTCCCGGCCGACCTTCCTTCCTGCATCTCTTCCATAAAGACCATGGTGTTGGAAGCCACGCTTGCTAATACTGCTAGAACTCCCAGACACAGTCAGTAGTCAGACAACGCGTCCACTGTAGCCTACCTGCACTTCCTTTAATTCATCGTCAATTTTGTTTTTTCTTTCTTCAATTTTAACAACTTCTTCTGCTATTTTGTGCTTCAGTCTTTCAAGTTCTGTCTTTTGCTCACTAGCATCCTAGAGGAATATTTTAAATGATATTCCAATTAATTTTCATGCACTCGATATTTTAAAGCATGATATCAAAAATATAAATTATTTTAAAATAACATTTTCTTTTTTTTTAAAGATTTTATTTATTTATTCATGAGAGACAGAGGAGGAGAGAGAGAGAGAGAGAGAGAGAGAGAAGCAGAGAGAGAAGCAGGCTCCCAAGGAGCAGGGAGCCCGATGTGGGACTCGATCCCAGGACCCTGGGATCATGACCTGAGCCGAAGGCAGACGCTTAACCATCTGAGCCACCCAGGCGCCCTAAAATAACATTTTCTATTAAATGTTTTCCTAATGTTAATTGACATGAAAGTTTCTAAGATGCGTGGGAAATGAATGTTATAATTTACTACGTATTTACTATCAGGAAGTTTCTATTCTTTATTTGTTTTAATGTTTCCAAATAGCAAAGCAATAAATGCTTATTATATAAAAACCAAGCAACTCAGAATTGCAAAACTTAGAAAATTATAATATACATTTAACACTTGGAATAAATAATTCAGAGAGGTTGGTACTACTATGCTCATCTCATAAATGAACAAACTAAAGTCTCCTATAATTCTAACAGTAAAGACTAACAACTCTTAGAGACTACAGTGCATTAGAAGTTTGTGTTTCTACACTTTATTTTAGACAAAAATTGAAATCATGATACAATATGATGGTAACTATATAAACAAAAATCAGTACAGATTCAAAGAACAGTAAATTATTTACTAATAACACGTGAACTCTCTGTTCATGCATGCAAGTATCAAGGATCCCACATATGGAAGGAGGAAATTTGTCAAGAAATCTTTCAAGAGTCCTTACATCAGTGGTTCTCAACCACATTCTAGTCACCCAGGGAGCTTAAGAACTAATACCTGGTGTTCCGTTGCCAAGTATATCTAAATACTTCATCTGGGTGCAGGCAGGGCGCAGAAAGATCTAAGGACGCGCCAGGTGGCTCCAATCTGGAGCCGAAGCTGAGACTCAGGCACCGGCCAACTCCTCCGCAGTCTCACCCTGAGCTCCCTCACACGTCAGTGCAACTGGAACTGTGTGCTCCTCAGAAGGGAACTCACGTGCTCCATCACACACACAAACACCCTCCAAGGCCCAGCACGTGTGTTGTTCTGCCACCTGGAAGTGAGCCCTACTCCAGGATTTTACAGTATTTAATCTGTACTTTTCTCAAGTCACAGACCTGGAGCTGCAAGCTTTGCAAGTTTACACAATTTGATATTTAGCTGTCTCTCCAGACTCTACTTTGTTATAAAATTATGAACAGAAACGTCTGCTATTTATAGTCAAGCAAAATTATTAGCGTACAAGATACACAGCGACTCTTCTGTGTCTCAGATAGGCAAGACAACTAGCTACCGTCGTAGAAAACCCTTCTGCAGAGGGCCGACCACAGGACAGCACAAGCCGTCCGAGTCTGACTGCAGCTCGTCAGCCTGACGGCACACGGGCACACATACTGCTCAACGGTCTCCTTTCATCAACAGCATTATCCTTCACACAGCCTTCACTTGTTTCATATTTCAAATTACTCTTCAAAGGTAATGAGGTGACAGGTATTTTTTAATAATAACAATGGCTGTCTGCTTTACATAAATCTTTATAGTAATTTGTTTCCAAAATACCTTGAGGAAAAAGTGATGCTAAAGTTTTATAGTATGAAAATTACATTTGATTTTCTATTACATTACTTACCAGGTCAGGTACTCAATAAAATTATCCTGGAAACACTGAATGTGTACATAACCATCATATATCTGGAAATGTTATTGCTTTTGAAAGTTTCCCAAATGCCAATGGAATTATTTTGGCGTATCAAGGGAAATCTTGATTATGTCATTCGAGTCAGTCTAGATAATCCTCCTGTGAAGCTCACAGTCCTTAAGAACCCTACCCACACTCAGATTTCCAATGAAGATGACCAAACTCACAAAGAAAGCTTCTTTTGTGAATAAGAATAAAACAACCAAGTATGAAAAAGTACATAAGAAAATATAGTGGGAAACAGAAGATTTCATAAAGTACCCTCCGAGGGCTAAGTGGAGATGAGGCAACAATGAAAGAGACCAATAAAAAGGGACGCTGCGGGGGCGCCTGGGTGGCTCAGTGGGTAAGCGTCTGCCTTTGGCGCAGGTCATGATCCCAGGGTCCTGAGATTGAGCCCCACATCGGGCTCCCTGCTTGGCAGGAAGCCTGCTTCTCCCTCTCCCACTCCCCCTGCTTGTGTTCCTGCCCTTGCTATCTCTCTCTCTCTAATAAATAAATAAAATCTTTAAAAAAGGGGGGGGGCGGGCGCCTGGGTGGCTCAGTCGTTAAGCGTCTGCCTTTGGCTCAGGTCATGATCCCAGGGTCCTGGGATTGAGCCCCGCATCAGGCTCCCTGCTCAGCAGGAAGCCTGCTTCTCCCTCTGTCTGCCGCTCCCCCTGCTTGTGCTTTCTCTCTCTCTCTCTCTGACAAATAAATAAATAAAATTTAAAAAATAAAAATTAAAAAAATAAAAAATAAAAAAAACGGGGACACTGCCAAAAGGAAGGATTTACAGGCTAAAGAATCTCCTGAGAGATAACATCACAGCAGGAATGAAAAGCTCAAGAGGCGAATTAGAAAATGAAGAATTTTTAAAGGAAGTAGAGCAAAAAGAGAAGGAAAAAGGTGAGACAACATAAGAGAATTAGGGAAGCAGTCGGGGAAGCCCACAGTCCAAGTAACAAGCACCCAGGAAGGGAAGACAGAGACATGGAGGGAGGGGAGCACGGCCACACGCAGTAAGAACACTTCCCGGGACCGCGGAGAGAAGTGTCCTGGGGCAGAGTCCACACGGTGTCCAACACAGGGAACGAAAGGAGACCTAAGCCAAGGCAGATGGTGTCACCTTCAGAACAATGACTTCCACAAAGTCTCAAGAGAGG
Organism: Eumetopias jubatus; assembly: GCF_037043125.1. NCBI lineage: Eukaryota > Metazoa > Chordata > Mammalia > Carnivora > Otariidae > Eumetopias > Eumetopias jubatus. The sequence continues at coordinate 112,457,177 of NW_028274819.1, forward strand.
AAAAAAGAAAAAGATCACCTGCAAAGGATCAGACTTAACAGAACTTGGGAGTGTTTCGGTCACGACAACAGAAGTTGGAAGAAAATGTCTGGAAACAAGGGGATTACATTTCTTGGTGACTAATCATGCCGAGCATCTCTCTGTGCATTTACTGGCCCTTCCTATGTCTTCTACCATGCAGGGCACCTTCAGATTTTTTCCTCATTTTTAAATTAGACTTTTTGTTTTATTATTGTGTTCTAATGGTTTCTGTATATTCTGGGTACAAGTCATTTAGCAGATTTATGTTCTGTAAATAATTTCTCCCAGTCTGTGATTTGCTCTTTAATTTTCTTCAGAACGTATTTCACAGAGGAAAAGTTTTTAATTTCGATAGGGTCCAATTTCATCAATTTTTCTTCTTTTTCTATTTTGGTATCACATCTAAAAAAATCTTTATCTCACCCAACATCATTAACATTTTCTGCTGTTTTCTTCCAAAGTTTTATAATTTTATGCTGTACGTTTAGATCTATGACCCATATTCAGTTAATTTTTGTACAAGTTTAAGGTAGAGGTCTTGTTTATTTTTCTCTACATGGATATTTAAATACCATTTTTTAAAAAGACCATCCTTTCCCCATTTAATTGGCATTTTGTATAAAATCAATTAACTATGCACGTGTTAGTTTTTTTCTGAACTTCATAATGTTCCAATGATCTGTTTGATTATCACTACACCAGTACCACACTGCCTTGATCACTATAGCTCAATAGTAAGTCTTTTTTTTTTTTAATATTTTCTTTATTTAGTTAGAGAGCAAGCAAGAGAGAGAGCATGAGCGGGGGAGCGACAGGTAGAGGGAGAGGAAGAAGCAGACTCCCCACTGAGCAGGGAGCCGGATGCGGGGCTCGATCCAAGGACCCTGAGATCATGACCTGAGCCGAAGGCAGATGCTCAACCAAATGAGCCACCCAGGCGCCCCTCAATAGTAAGTCTTTAAATCATAATTCGTCCAACCTTATTATTTTATGAGTTTTTGTGCCAGTTCCTTTTATTGAGATTTATACATTAGTCTATTAAATTTTGAAGTTAATTTTAATTAAAAGAGGCATTAGACTTGCAGTAAGGTTAATAGTCACCAACATGAAGATGGAGAAACATATGAGATTTAATCAAGAAGGTAAACTTACAGAACTTAGTGATTCATGAAAGGTAGGGACTGAGAGAACATATGTCTAATATAATTTATAAGTTCTGTCTTGAACAATTAGCTATATTGTCAACAACGCAAGAAACAACAGATGTTGGCGGGGATGCGGAGAAACGGGAACCCTCCTACACTGTTGGTGGGAATGCAAGCTGGTGCAGCCACTCTGGAAAACAGTATGGAGGTTCCTCAAACAGTTGAAAATAGAGCTACCCTAGGATCCAGCAATTGAACTACTGGGTATTTACCCCAAAGATACAAATGTAGGGATCCGAAGGGGTCCGTGCACCCCGATGCTTATAGCAGCAATGTCCACAATAGCCAAACTGTGGAAAGAGCCCAGATGTCCATCGACAGATTAGACTATGATTAGAATGTGGTTGAGAACCACATTGAAAATAGAGCTACCACATGACCCAGCAATCGCACTACTGGGTATTTACCCAAAGGATATAAAAACACTAATTCGAAGGGGCACATGCACCCCAATGTGTACAGCAGCATTATCTACAATCGCCAAATTATGGAAGCAGCCCAAGTGCGCACCGATAAAGAAGATGTGCGATAGAATACACATACACCCTGGAATATGACCCAGCCATAAAGCTGAGAGACTTCTCAGAAGACATGTCTAGCAGATTATTGGGGATTTGGGTCTGAAGCTCAAATGAGAGAGTAGGGCTGAAGGACGAGGGAAATGGATGTGGCGGGGGTCAGCACAGAGCAGCCTGGGAGGGCACACGGACGCAGCGCCTGCGCGGACAAGAACGTCAAAGACGTCTCCTCTGAAAGGTTTGACAAAGGCAAGGCAATGGCAAAAAGTGGACAGAATCAAAATATTAAAATATCATGAAAGTATAAGTAAAATGAATAAAGACTTATTTTGTAAATCTTGAGAATTAATATTCTGCCTTTAATAAGGCAGGAGAAAAAAAACCTTGAAGCCTGAAGGAGATAATTTTTTAAAAAATAAAAGGAAATATCAACTTAACTAGCAGAGGGTAAACAAATAAAATCGCTTACAAATCTATACCAACGTAAAATGTTATATATTTACAGGGTTTAGATATATTAGTATATGGTGAACTGAGAAGACTATAGCTATGATTTTCAAATAACATGGGAAAATACTATGCTTTTCCACAAAAGCTCTAGTACTTAATACCATCAGCCTGACTCAGCACAGACAAGCAATATTTTTCAAATCCACATAAGTAAAAATCTAAGTTTTCACAGTAATAATCAGGCAGATGTGGTCTCCCTACGGTCTGCATTTTCATGCTCCCTCGAAACATTACCTGCATTGACACTGTGATCTCTTGGAGAGCAGCATCTGCTTCGTCTTGCTTAGTTTTAAGTAACACACTTTGTTCTCCAGCTTTTCTGTTCAGCTCGTCCACAAGAGCTTTAGCTTCATTCAGTTTAGACACACCAGCCTGTATCAATAAAATTAACTAACATTTAAAAAAAAGGAATTTTATACTCTTTATCCTGATGAACGGATAAAGAAGATGTGGGATATATATACAATGGGGTATCTTTAAGAAAGAATCAAGGAAATCTTCAAGAAAGAAAGAATCAAGGAAAAACCTAACTGTGTACACATCAAACGCTTGCAAGTGGACTTGGGTAGCTCCTTACTGCTAATTATAATGACTTATTCAACCATATACCCATTAAGGTGTGGTACAAGACTCCACAGAGACATAAAAGAAAAACAGACTTTAAAACTGTCACAGTAAAGCCGAACAGATCAACACATACTTGGGAGCTTCAAGACCAGGATTTTTACCCACTGAATTCTGTGAGAAAGAAAACAGAAAGCAAGGAAAAACTCAGCAAAGCTTTTCCACTTCTCAGTTTCTCTGACTACGTAAAACGACTCAAGGCCTACTCTTGGGTGGACATCTGACCCTGGGCTGGCCATTACTGCACCCCATCCCACTACCCGTGAGTAATCCAAGGAATGAACACAGAAATATTCCCCCTCTTCTATAATATGAGTTGGGTTTTTGTCACCTAACAAATGAGAAGATTTCGGGAGATAGTAATGGCAAAAAGCAATATAACCAATATTTACCGAGCATCCAACAGAGAGGACAGCATCATGCTGGTTCTTTATCTAACTCACCCAATTAAGTCGCAGGTCAACAAGTCTGCATAATTTACCCAAAGCACCCCAGAGAACTAAATCAAGAAAATGACCTTCCCAAAGCATGTACAGTTAGTGGCTTGCTCTGAATGAAAGAGGGATAAAGATAACTTTGTCAATTAGGACGGATCCTACTTTATGACACTACGACTTCGGAGAGGAAATGCTCTCAGACAACTTCCAAGGCTGGCATTTTAATGCCACATTTAAGTTGAAGCTCTGTAGTTGCAGAAATGGAGAAAGACAACTGTTCAGAATGTACTGACATAGATAAAAGTAATATTTTATAAGGTATAATTTTAATTTTAAAGGTTATTATAAAGCTTAATCTCAGATATTATGTTTTAATTAATAATAGACATTTCTGAATTTCTAAAAACACTTTGATTTTAAAGAAGCTTTTAAAGATCACCATAAACTATCAAAAGCACATAAATACCATCCAGTAGAGAAAAAAAACAATTACTGAATCTAAATAAAAATTACAAAACCGTTAGTATACCTATGAGCAATACGGGTAGGTGAAACTGTTTTAAGGCATGTAATACAGTACTCATTTACACCAAATACATGCCACAGGCAACGGTTTGTAATATACATAATCCTTGTACCCCACAGATAAGTAAAATAATTGGAGATTACCAATATTGTACCTGCAAATGACTTTGTCTTTTTAATAGTTCGTTTTTCTTGGTGCTACTGATGGCAGAATACACACGTAAAAAGGTCATATATCGGCTTGGGGTAGCACCATATGCTTTACAAGATTCATGGATTAATAAAAATGATTTTAGAAAATCAGGATCAACTAGAAAGAGAAAACAAAATGATTTAATATATACATGATCTATTGTGAATTAGAGAAAATCATCTTAACTACATTTATTTCATACTAGATATTTCCACCTACAGAACTAGAAATACGAGGTATCATCTCTGCATAAAGGTACATCTATTCACAGCTCCCATGTTCCTTATGACTTTGAATTACTTAATTTCAGTGGTCTCTATCTGTCCACTGTGACATATTTGCTCTGAACACTTTTACTGCTGCAAGAGAGAGAAATCTACAGGTTGTCATAGCATATAAATTAGTTGGAACTACAGAACTTGTAATCCAGAAGCAAACACAATAAAAGCTCCTTGAATGGAAAAGAGATACCAAACCAAGCAACACAGATCCACTGTCATTTGACACAGGGCGAAACAGGACCTCAAAAGCCAAAAAATGAGGAGGCAGTTCACACAGGATTGAACACATCCATTACTAAACGTGTTATCTTCCTCTCATCACCTCAATCTATGTTCTTCCATATTCTCTACCTCGGTTAGTAAAGACAACTTCTCATCATTGTTCTAAGCCAGAACCCCGAGAAATGTCCTTGCGTCCTCCTTCCTCTAAGGGGTCCCCTTAGAGTGCCTCCTGGTACCCCCAAGTCCATTCCTTCCTCTTGGTTTACTGCAGTGGCCTTCCACAGGGCTCTGATCGCCTTCAGTTTCTTCTTACACCCCCCCTAGTTGCCAGTAATTGAGGAAAAGGATGGACCCAGACACTTTTGTTTCTACAGCAAGACCCTGGTTACGTCTCTGCTAAAATCGCTCCATGACCGCAGATCACCCACGAGTCAGAATCCAAATTCTTTAGCACGACACGGGAGGCTTGTCATTACTGAAGCCGCCTGCCTTCTCTTCACCTAGTACTCTACTGCTCACACGTCCATGTCTCAGCCGTTGGGCTGTTCACAGATCCAATAAAATAGCTGGTTTATTTCTCGGAGCCTTTTGCATGTAGTCACTCTTCCCCAAACTGCCCATCTGCCCGTCCGTTTGCTGTAACATCTGCTAGTAAAAGCTGTCTCACTTTCAAAGGCTCTCCAAATCAACTCCTACCGTCATTTATCTCACTGTATCAGAGTTTATGTTTATATAGAACATAATTCCTGCTATTCTTTAGTGCAGTAGGAGCTCCTAAGTCATCTCTAGTATCCAGCCCAGTACCTAAGGTAAAACAAGTTCAACAACTATTTGGTGACTAGATGGTTAGATAAATAAATGAATGAATGTGCTATGATACTAAAAAAAAAAAAAAGACCACATTCAAAATTAATTTGGAACTGGAAAAAATAATGAGAGTATAATTAAGAAAATATTGTGTCCACACTCAAAGAACACCATAAAACTTTTTCATGTGTGAGTTGCATGCTGTGACGTAGCTAAGTGAAAAGTGAAAACTAATAGAGAAGCTTAGCCTTCTAGCCAAAGACCCCAGACAATGTAAGTAGAACATCTGATCATCCGGATCAAGAATATAATTGTTCAACTTCTTAAATGTAAACAATAGATAATGAGTTAGGTCCTGTAGAAAATGACATAAACATGAGCTTATAAATACAGAGAGCTTTAGTTTAGTTTTCATCCAAAGAAATCTTTGTTAGGAGGCACCTGCGTGGCACAGTCAGTTAAAAGCGCCCGACTCTTGGTTTCAGCTCAGGTCATGATCTCAGGGTCCTGGGATCGAGCCCCGCATCAGGCTCCACACTCAGCGCAGAGTCTGCTTGGGATTCTCTCTCCCTCTCCCTCTGCCCCTCCCCCCGCAAACAAATAAATAAATCTTTAAAAAAAAAAAAAGAGAAGACTTTGTGCTAGTTTGTCATTATTCAAATTCATAATCGCTGTGAATCTTTAAGGAATCTATGACACCAAAAAATGGCAATTATTTCACAAAGTCAATTTCATCAAAATACTACCTGAGTTTTTTTTCTTTTCTTCTTTCCTTTTTTTGTCACTGTATTTTTCTTCGCCATCTGTTTCACTGAATAACATTTCAGGTATCTAAAACAGGAAGAGCATGTCTTCAAACCTCAACTCAATAACAAAAAGTTTAAATAAATCCAATATCAAAAGTTAAAAATGAAAGGAAAACTTTTCTTCTAGATTTCTTACCAGAGTAAGAGAAATAATGAATATATCCATCTTCAGAATTTTTAGAATTCTAATATTCTAGAGTATTTCCTAGACAAGATTTTTGACACACATCAACCATTAATTGATTGCAAATTACTGACAACACTTCACTTGAAAAATGATTAGACCATATGAAATGAAGGAGATCACAGATCACAGTTTGGATTGAATTAGAAAATAATCACAAATGCCATTTAAAATCACACAATAAGAAAAATGAAAAGCTTTATTTGGCATCAGGGCATAAAGGGATAGTAAGGGTTCTGAGGTTTCCTGAATAAGAAGAAACTAAAAGTAAATGAAAAGAATTCCACAATTGGTAATTAACAGTTTTATAATTGATAATCTCAAAAACTGTTGTTGAGCTACCACTAGGATTTTGCCACTATCACAAATAAGATCAAGTTTCATAAACAGATCATTATTATAAGGGAAAGTATGATAATCTAATAAGAGTACTCATTTAAAAAATACAAAAAAAAAAAAAACCAGAAGTAAAATATTCTTAGTTTCCCGGGAAGAAAATTAAAGTAGCAGAACACAGACATTTTTGCAACAGGAAGCCCAAGGAGTCCAGGTATGCGGGTCAAAGTCTCACTTTCTGAATCTCCCAGACTAAACAAAATGTCACACAAAAGACCCCTTTACTGACGAAGAATTTGAAAGTGCCATGGTTTGTGACCAGAGAATACTGTTTTTCCCTCAAACATCTTCACTGATTTCTGCCAAAACCCTGAAGCCTCTGGGAGAATATTTCAAATTTATCCTTTCAAATAAACTGAAATTTTTTTCTTAGGAAACTTGCTTTCTTTAAAATAGTCTATCCCTTATGTGAATTAGCTTGATTGTGTAAACATCGCACAAGATATACATATGTCCAAACATCACACTGTACACATTAAGTATAGACAACTTTTACTTATCAGTTTGTGTATCTCAACAAAGCTGGCTGACAAAACAACACCCTCCATCTGCAAAGCGTTCCTGGCTGGATGGGCCCACGCTCCCCTTCACCTCCATTCTCCCCCTCAGAGATAAAATCGCGTATTAACTCTATTAATTCCGATTAATACCTTCACCTCTCAATTCCTTCAACTCCTGTCCTTCTGGTGTCTTCTCCACCACCTTTTCCTCAGCTAATCACGCCCTACCTGCCATGGTCAGACCCTGAGACCGCGTCACTAACAAGAACTGAAATCATTCCATCATGTCACCTGCAAAGATCCCAGGCAGCCCCAGCCCATTCCCTTCGTAGGGCCAATAAGCCTCATGCTCCACTAAGACCTGCGATCTATGAATTTGAAAATCGCCACACTGTCGTTCACCATCTTCCTTATCACGAGCTCGCAACTCCCTCAGCCCTCACTCACTCGGCTGTACTCGAGTAACAAAGCCCCAGTCCTGGCCAAGTGCAAGTGAGCACTCACTGCAGGTGTGCCCTTGCGAGGGCACAGTGACTGAGGGAAACACACAGCACGCTGACGGCCTCCGCTCAACTCTCCTATCGCCAGCTCATGCCAACCCTATGCCACCCAGCCCTCATACCCCTTCTCCTCAGCCTTCCCCTCTTTCCGCGTATCTTCTTACATCCCTTCAGGACCCCACAAACTCTCCCCTCGGCTTTTCTCTCAGCTCATCACCTTGCTGTCTCTGAGAAAACAGAAACAATCAGAAGCCTGTCCACCGCTCCCTGGTACCACACCTGCCCGCTTACCTGGAGCTGGGCCCCTGCGCCCTGCTTGCTTTGCTGCAGAGGCCAGTCCCTAGTCCTCTCATTTGTGCACCAGGCCGTGACATGGCTGCACAATGTTCCCCTGCCTTTCCTATGTTCTTACTTCCTTGTTTGCATTCCCGACGGCATACAAACGTGTAATAGTATGTCCTACCTTAAAACTTCAAAAGAAAGTATTATTTTTACCTACTTCCTTCCACACGGATCCATTTCTCTGTTCCACTTTACAACAAAACCCCTCACAAGAGGTGACCACATTCACTCTCTCCAATCTCCTTCTCACTGTTTCTGGAGCACGTTCCAGTTGGCAGCCGCTAACTCAAAACTGCTTTCTTAGCCTCACGCTGGCCTCCCTGCTGCCAGAGCCGACGGTCAGCTCACAGGCCCCGTCCACCTGCCTGCGCCACGGCCCTGAAATGCAGTCTTTGCTCGTCTTCACACTCTGCCGGTTTCCCTCCCATTTCCCCACAGCAGCTCCTTCTCAGTATCCTTTGCGGATCCCTCATCTTCACGTCAACCTCTTCATGTTGAACAAGAGCCCAAGGCTTCAGTCCTTGACCCTCTCCATCTGGTAGTCAACACTCATTCCTCGGTGGCATCATTCATTCTCAGAGCTGTAAATACCACCCATGCCCTGACAATTCCCTGCGTTTTATCCTGGATGCCTGACCCTTCTTTCCCCTGCACTCCAGACTCCTACACCCCGATGCCTCCTGCGTCCTGCAGGTCGGAGGTCTGACGTCTCGTCAAGAACACATCCACAACTGCAAGCCTCACATCCTCCCCTGCAAGTGCTCTTCTCAGTCCCCGTTCCCCGTGGACGGGTACTCCACCCTTCCAGGGACTTCAGCCAACATCCTTGGCTGTATCCTTCCAGCCTCACCTCCTTTTACATCTTAGTACAATCTGTCAGCAAATTCGGTTATTTCTACAGTAAAACGTATTCAGAATCCAGCCACTTCCCACCACCTCTCCTCCTCCATCCCTAGTGCACACCATCCTTCTCTCTCACCGACTCCTGCAACAGCTTTGTAACTAATTCTACCCTTGCCTTTGAGAGTCTACTCCCAGCAAAGAAGCCAAAGTAATCCCGCTGAAACATTAGAACGCTGTGTCAAAAGCCTCCGAAGCCTCCCTCACCTGTTTCCAGGAAAAGCTAAACTCCGCAGCGTGGCTCACAAAGCCCCACCCTAACTGCTCTCCTCTTACTTCCCTGACGCCACACCCCCAAATGCTCTCCCTCTGAGTCACTCTAACCGCTGACTGGGCTTCCGGCTGACCCTCAGAGTCACCAGGCACGCTGTCAGCTCAGGGTCTCCCTGAAGAAGACATTCCCCCCACGACCCCCCAAAACCTTGTCAACTCCATGAGGGCAGGGACTTTCATCTGCTTTTTCTCTGCTATAACCCCAACAGATAGAACAGTGGCACATATTAGAGACCCGATAATTACTTCTTAATGAAGCCTCTCGTTCATGTGGCCTCTTAAGACTGGAATAATTTTCCTGTCCTTTATCTACTTCCTGAAATCTAACTAAAATATCGCCTCATCTGTAAAACCTTAACTCTCATCTCAAATTACAGTCCTCCCTCTGACTCATGATAGGCAATAGTCTGTACTTCTTTACACAAAAATGAAGACATGAATGATCGAGAATATAAATATTATTCAAAGAAATAATCCTGAAAAATATTATTTATCAAACAAAACAATGGCAGAGGCTTCCAGTTAAGATGGTTCAATGAGTTCACACTTCAAACACATCCCCCTCCCAACACTTAGCACCACCATGATAGATATTTTTTAAGATTTAATTTTTTTAATTCAAAAAAATGGCTAAAATTATTGCTACGATGTTTTTATCATAGGCTAGCTAACAACATGAATAAAATTTTTAAAGTACAATAAGTACCTCTGTAGTCCTTAAGCACATGAAGTTGTACACTCAACTAAAATGTCATATAAGAACATAAAGAAAAGAGAGAGGTTTTCAAACATGTATAATCAGTGCCACACTTAAGGTAATATAATAACAAACACCAAAGCAAAGTCAGGAAAATCTGTAACTTCAAAAAGAAAATATGCTCTCTTTCATTTCCATACTTAAATGTTAAACTTACTTTCCTCATGCTGCTATCTGACCAACCCTCCATCCACAACACCTGGCATTTCTTATGCAAAGCTGGATTACTCTCACAGTTTATTATGAAGTTTAAATTTGCAGAATCCATTATCAAGACAATATGCAAGTTTTGTTGAATTCCTAAAAAAATATAAGAAAATTATCATGGACATTACAACAATAATAATTGGGGAAATCTATATATGGTCTGCTTTTATGAGTTTAAAATTTTCTAAAATGAAATGGTAGGAGCCATTAAGCAATATTACAGTTATGATTTTTATTTTTGTTCAGAAATACTTGTGTGTGTGTGCGCGCGCACGCGTGTGTGTGCATGCTAAGAGAAAAGATCCAGAAGGAATTCAGGAGGAAGGCAAGTGTCCATATGCCAGATTGCTGTTTTGTATGTTACTTTTCAAATGTGAAACTGGATTCTACTTTACAATTTTTCTTTCAAGGATTTTGATTTCAATATTCACAAGCAAATTGATCTCCAATTTTCTTTTAGGAGAAATATATTTTTCCTGTTTCATCAATGTTATTTTCCCTTCATGAAAGGGAGTTTGGAAAGTTTGCGTCATTATCCATGTTCTGAAACTGTTTTGAATAGCACTGGGATGATCGGTTTCTCAGAGGCCTGGTAGAGTTTCCTTGTGAACTGGAAGGAGAGGGAGGGGACGGTAGCTCTTTAACCAGTTTCTATGTTTCAATAACAAATGTTCTTTTAGGGAAAGAAAGGAGCTAAGTGTAGTAGTGATGTCTGGTATTATTAGTGCCTTGTAACGACTTCTTCAATGTGAGATATCTGCAGTGCACATAAAACCGTTTCTGTGATCAGAAAGCTGCTGAGCTAGAAAAAACTAGAGAGTCTGGCAAAATCTAACCAGTTCAATAATTTTCTAAGATAGGAAGTTCTGAACACTAGTTTTACCACACAGAAACAAAAGCAGTGAAGTAAATATTCCAAGGAACATGAAAACACTTTCATCTTCCCCTTCTGCTAAAATTTTGCTAACATGCTTTTACTATAGGTTGGCTTTTCTAAAAGCATCGTAAAAAAGAAAAAAGTATAAATTACCAAATAGACCCAAGATTTAAGACACCTTTGCAACCTAATTAGAAAATATGGCAAATTAAATGGTACTTATTTCACATGAACCAGAGTTTGAATTGATGAATTCAATACAGTCACTTACTATATGTAAAGTAATTGAAGACTGGTCCGAAAAAACCATCCTGCGAAGCCTCATCCTTGAGGGGCAACAGCAAAGGCTCTAATTCTTCCTGGGTATAGAGTCCAGGAACTTCACCTACGGGACACGGCACTTCTCGTGAATTTTAGCTGCATTACCCCAGTTGAAACACACTTTACATCCACAACACTTGTTCTATTTTTGTATCAGTCTGCTCTTATTCAGGCTGTTTCCAAAAATACATAACCCTATCACCTCTCTATTACTCACAAATCTCCCTCTGTTGCCTTCATTCGATAAAACTCAAACTCCTGGGCAAGCTGTTCAAGACAGTGGACCATCTAGCTGTCCACCTATCCTTGCGGGTTCTTCTCCACCCCTCCCATATGAGACCTTGTATTCTAGCCTCAGTGAACGTCTTTGTGTCCCATAAATATAATGAAATACTCCCTCTTCCTGGAATTTATATGCACAGTCTTCCTCTGGCCTTTACCTTCCCCCCAAATTACCATGTGTCCTAGGAGACACTGCTGTGCTGACTTCCCAGGTGCCGGGGAGAGCACCCCTTCTCTCTCCCACATCTAAACATGTCGCTGTTCAGCATGTATCACATCACAGAACCATGAATGAAGTATTTTCCTTTCCTGCTCAATTAGATTCTGAATTCCCAAAGGTCAAATATTTGATCATGTTTAATATTAACCTTAGACCATCCTTAGCAAAGTATCTGGAACATAAATATTTATTACATGAATGAATGAATGAATGAACCTGTAGTAGAAATCAGAACTAGTCCAGGGCCTGTTACAAGGCAACAGAATGATGAAAGGCAAATCACACTGGATTAAGACCACAAGCATTGCTAGGGGCACTGAACTAGGTCTTATCCACAACTACGAGTCCAGTATTTAGAACTGGGCCTGGCACATAACAGGTGTTTAATAAACATTTATTAAGCCAATATATTTAAAGTTTGCAAAAAACAGTAAGATTAAGCAAAAACCCTTTTGCTATGCATCCAAGGCAGTACATTCACACAGGGCCCATCACAGGCTCATCCCTACCTTCCCTCAGGCCCAACTCAGAGGTGCCAGACCACATCTCGTCTGCCAAGCTTGTACATACCCAAACACATGCACACACAAATCTGCTCTATGTCTTTCCATTTCAGCCATAACAAGACACTTTTTTTTTTTTTAAGATTTTCATTTATTTATTTATTTGACAAAGAGAGACACAGTGAGAGAGGGAACACAAGCAGGGGGAGTGGGAGAGGGAGAAGCAGGCTTCCCGCCGAGCAGGGAGCCCGATGCAGGGCTCGATTCCAGGACCCTGGGATCATGACTTGAGCCGAAGGCAGATGCTTAACGACTGAGCCACCCAGGCGCCCCAACAAGACACTTTCGATTCCTTAAATGTAGCAAAGAAACCTAGCTCTACGTACATACTATCCACTACAGCAAATAAGAATTTGAAATAGAAAAAAGAGACAAAGGCCTATTTTCTCTGAAAGCATTTTTCAAATACTTTTTTGCTAAAAATGGTAAAATTTAACTTACGATTTTTGCAGTTACAACTTGATAATAAAGACCAATTTATCTTAAGGTAAAAAGGTAAAAACAATAATTACTGCATTAATGCTTATGTGGATGTTTGCTTTCACAAACAAAACAAAACGAAAATCCTAGCACAAAGCTGTCTCTCTGCTTGAGTAGGTTCAGCCATAAGGAACAGGCCTCCACCTAGTGACGACTGAAGCAATATGCAGGGACACACACCGTACACATGGACAGGAGTGGTCCTGTGAGCAGGCCCCAAGCCCCAGCAGCCCCACTCCAGCACCTGCCTCGGCAGGACTTGGGCCGGAGACTGGCCTGCTGACTGCCTAACCAGCATCCCGGCCTGCAGTCACGTGAACACGAAATGTAGACACTTCCCACTCTAAATCACACGTGTTCCTCGACCAGAGCTGTAACATTCTGAAGAGAAGACTATTTCATTTCAGAGCCCACCTAACATGACACAAAACAAGCATTTACTAAACACGGGGTCTGACAGGCGCATCACGGAAACTAGCTTTTAACAAGGTTTACTTTGTACTTAAATAACAAAACAATCTTGGTCCAAGTTTAAAACTAAGCTACCTCTTACCAATTCTAACAGTGACGACTCATAAAGAGATTCGAATAAATGTCACAAATTCTTCAGAAAAGGAAGACATATAGGAAATTGCAGGTATCCTCTCGAGAAAACCATGAAAACAGGTGACTCAAGAGACAACAAGAGCATACTGCGATCTTGGAAACATGGACCTCAGATATTGAGAATATATCTGTATTTACATATCTGTGTTAAGGCCATGATTCAACCATTCCACTAACGATGGACAGTGAGGTTCCATCACATTTTTATTATGAATTATACTATGCATTTCCCTGCATACTAAATCTATTATTTCTGTAGGTGAAATTCCTACACGTAATAGAGCTGCTATATTAAAGGGTATGGCACATTTTTTTTTAAACAACACTGGCTGATAACTTTCCCAAAAGACTGTAACAGATAATGGTCCCACCAAAAGCATATGGGAGGGTCAGTTTTTCAGGACATTCACCAACATTAATCATTTTGGGGGAACGCCTGGGTGGCTCAGTCAGTTAAGCATCTGCCTTCGGCTCAGGTCATGATCCCAGGGTCCTGGGGTTGAGCCCCATGTCGGGCTCTCTGATCATCGGGAAGCCTGCTTGTCTCCCTCTCCCTCTGCCACTCCCCCTGCTTGTGCTCTCTCTCCCCCTCTCAAATAAATAAATAAAATCTTTAAAAAATAATAATAATAATCACGCTTATGTAATTCTTCAATCTCCTGATTTTATAAAAATGGGCTTTCTCAATTCTCCAGCTCCAAGCATGTTTAACCACAGGACCCTTGAGTAAAACTCATACCACACATGCTCTGAAACACAATTTTACACAAAGTAACATTATTACTTTTCTTTTCTTTGAATAGAAATCATTCACTTGCCTGAAGACAAAAGGCTATTGATCATCTCCAGAAACGCAGGATGCACGAACTGGTAATCCTCGAGAAGCAGAACCACCTGCTGGGCTTCAATCCCTGCAAGATGCAGCACCTGCGCGGAAAGTGACAACAGAGGTCTTCGCACCCATTACAGGTGTGGGGCCCAGTTAAAACCCGCCATTCTTCACGCAAACAATGTCTTTCTTTTCTCCTTTTTCTCTCTTTCTTTCTTTGTAATCAAAATTAAAAATCAAACTTCAGCCATATAGTTTGGAAGGTAAATCCAGTCCATGAACCAACAGTTGGGGAAATGTTAATATGATTTCACAGCTAAGACAGACGATCATTTCTTAATACACCCACCCGTGTCCTATATAAATTCTGTCCTTTTATCTTCCAGGTCCACCTATAGCCTCTCTGTACATAAAAATATAATTTTCTAATAACCATGGGAAAACCATCATTCATATTAAAGACTATGATGCATATCAGAGACATAATGGTCTCTGAAGGCTTTTAGAATAACAAGTAATTGTGATTTAAAACCAAATAAAGCAAAGGATTTGAGTAACTCACGTGTTTGAGATCATTTTTGAACTGCTTCAGTTCATAGCCTCTGGAAATCTTTGGAGAAAACAGCACGGCTCCATGCATATGGCTGACCAGGGAAGTAATAGTCCGCCGGCCCACGCCACTCCGTCCTGCCAGGAGGAGGGAGCCTCCAGGGAAGCTCAGCACCCTGTCGATCCGAGACACATACTCCAGCACTTCTTGGAAAAGTAAAATATCCAAATTCTGATTATCTCGTCCATAATGAATGAGGCCCTTTTAAAAAACCACAACGAATATTTTATCATTAATATATGCCCCATTACATAACAAAAATGTTATCTAGAGTAAGGCTTATACTTCTGATGCACTCTGGAAAAGGAGCTAAGTGGCAGTGTGTCATCTTACGCTCCACAGCCTACCAGCAATCCAGCTCTTCTACGAAAAACCTTGTGTGATACCAAACACGTTCAAGAGCTCACGGTCATCAGACACCTGCAGGACACTGCTGATACGGCGGGTAAAACGTAGGGAGACACAACAGGTTAATTACAAAAACTTCAAAAACTCTCAAATTTTACGAGTTGTTTCAACTCAGATCAGTGTGTGCAGACCATAAAACCTAATCTTGTGAATTCTTGTTGGTACGCACTGCAGGGGAATGAACCCAAAGCCCTCACACGGGCTGCCCCACCAGCAACTGTGTGTCAGCGTGAGGGACACCAGACGTTGCAGCCTTAACAACTTCCAACAGACCCAGACTCTGTAGCGTCCATCCCACGCACAGCACCAGCTTTTCTGGATATAAAATCCACACTCACTTCCAAAGCAAATCATCATACATATAACACTGTTTCTCCTTCTTTATTGTCTAATTTCACAAAGAAGAAAGAACAAAACACATCTCTAGGAGAGTGCGCCTCAGTTTCAGTGAACCAGCGGTATCAACAACCACCTGGGAGCCCTGGAGAAATGTGGAATGAAACTTGAAACTTGCTCAGTCTGGGACCCAGGAGGTGGCGTATTTCCTGGTTCTCAAAGGGATTCTAATGCTCGCTGAACTTGGACACCACTGCTCTAGGATGATTTTCCAGTTAATATTAAACCTCATTAGTAATTCCAACACCAGATACACTCTGCCGACATGTACCTTGGCCACCTCGCCCATACCTGTGTGAGTACGGGAGCACTTAGTCAGATCTACCACAACAGACTACACTCCACAAGAACCAGCTCGGTCTATCGTATAATCTTTGTCTGCCTTGGAAAGCTTACAACAAATATTTCTTAAATGACTACAATCACGACCAAATCCCAATTCAAACTCATGATTCAGATTATACCTTTCTCTTTTTTTTTAAAGATTTATTTATTTGAGAGAGAGAGCGTGCACACACGTGAGATCACACACGCGCGCACGTGCAAAGGGGGAGGGGACGAGGGGAGTCAGAGGGAGAAGCAGACTCCGCACCGAGCAGGGAACCTGACGCGGGACTCGATCCCGGGACCCTGAGCCAAAGGCAGACACCCAGGCGCCCCAAAGTTATACCTTTCTAATAACATCCTTGAGATCCGTGGAATTCAGTTTTCCAAGTGGTTTTCCATGGGGCGGCAACGGCTGTCCTGGGGCCACCCTTGTTCCTGCGTTGTGTCGGGCTCCCCACGTAACATAGAAACTGTCTGCAGAAATGAAAGGTATTTTTGGTTTTATATGTGTATTGGTAATGGCAGCACCAGGAAATACACTGTTCGTTACATTATTTTTCAGTTAGTCCTCCAAATAAGACCATCCCCAGAAACGTGAAAGTATGTCACAGTGTGCCTGGTGAGCCAACAAAGACCTTACGCTGCCATGTCAAACTGTCCCTGAAGAGTAGCTGACGGGCCCCGCTCCAGCCCGACCCCCGCCTCTCTCTCCTCAAATGAAGGGTCCTCCTCCGAATGCTCCTCACTACTCTCCCTTGTGCTTTCTCCCTACTTCCCTCCCCTTCTCCACAATTTCCGTATAGAATTGGCAACTAAAACAAACTCAAAACTCTCCTTGAGAAAGAACACAGATTTATAAATACCATCAAGAGCCCTAAGTCTAAAATAAAGGAAAAAGTAACTGAATTTTAGTTAGAAAACAAAAACCGCACCACTTCCCTTCTATTTATCTCCAGCAGCATCCTGTGACCACACAAGGAAAATCTGCTGACCGTTCTGCTGAACCTTTCCGTCCTGATCGTTTGGGAAAGCACACTCCATAAAGTGCCCTCCCTCTCACGTGCTCCGCTCAAAGGCAGTTTGAGCTCCCTGGACCAGCTTCTTCACGTTCTTCTCCTTTCCCTCATCACTGCTTGTCCTATACCACCCTCTCTCTGCAGAAACCTCTACAGTCAAACTCTTCCTGGGGAAGAATGCTGCCATAACCGCCAAGTCCACATCCCCGTCGCAGTCACTACCCCCGTCGTGACCTGGTGTGCTTTGGAAGCTTTTTCCTTAGATCTGTAGGACCATACTCAACAAGGCACAACCACCAGCCCTCTCCGTTCTCTGCGTATCCCTTCTACTCTTATTTTCCCTGGGATCTAAATTCAGTCCATTATTCTTTAATCCTAAATGCTCCCCTTGAATTATTTAACCTTATTCTGTGGATTAAATTATCAACTACTGATATACCAAAAACCAGTCACCTATTGGCAAGTCTCCCGAGCTCTAGTCTGGTCCCATACTTCCAACTGCTTAACAGACATGTAATGAACATACAATGTTCATCATTAAACACCTGTGTTTAAGCCCCGCACTTCCTGTTAGAGAGAAGTAGTTAAGACAGACAAGACTGCTCCCCTCACAGAGCTGATAAACTTCACGCACGTCCCCAAAAGACACTCCAAGAGCCTGCAAACATTGAAACACGTAGACAACTGAACTCACTGTCTTCCCACGTCATCAGGTGTCATCACCTCAGCTACTGCAGGGCCTCCCGGCTTGTGTCCTGCGATATGTCTCTGGCCGTCCAGTACGTCCTCACTAGCTGTCCCGGAGGAGTACACGGAAGAACTGCACAGCGCCATACCGCTCCCATGGGGCCGGGAAAAACAGCCAAACCCATCGAGGCCCCCAGACCTGGCTCCACTGACTGCGTGATTCTCCTTCTCTGCCCCGCGCTGCGCACACCAGCTTCCTCACGCCTCACGCCTCTGAACCTATGCAGTCTTCCCCCTCGCCACACAGTACAGTCATTCTTTAACATGATCTGACTCTCTGTGTCGCTCAAAAAATTTTAAATCTTAGTTGTTCATCTAACAAAATATGTACAAAACTTATGTGCTGAAAACTACACAACACTGATGAAAGAAAGCAAAGAATATCTAAATAAATGGACAGACATATCATGTTCACAGACTGGAGGACTCAACATAATGAAGATGTCAATTCTCCCCAAAACCAATATACAGAGTTAATGCAATTTCCATCCAAAGCTTAGCAACATTACTTATAGATAAGATTATTCTAAAATATATAGAGAAAGGTAAAGGAACTTAAATAGTGAAAACAACTGTAAAAAAGAGGACAGCAGGAGAAGTCAGTCTACCCAATTTCAAGATTTCTAAAGTAATGAAAACAGGTGGT
The DNA here is from genome assembly GCF_037043125.1 of Eumetopias jubatus. Classification (NCBI taxonomy): domain Eukaryota; kingdom Metazoa; phylum Chordata; class Mammalia; order Carnivora; family Otariidae; genus Eumetopias; species Eumetopias jubatus. Next base: position 112,475,713 of record NW_028274819.1, read on the forward strand.
GCTGGTGGCAGGACAGACATGTGATTGATGGAGAACCAAGAGATATGTTCACACAACTATTCTGACAAAGTGCAAAGCAGCTCGAGGAAGAAAAGTTCCCTTTTCAAAAAACAGTGCTGGAGCAAGTGGTCATCCGTCGGCAAAGAAGGTGACCCGAGGCCTCACTCCATTCAGACATTAACTCACAGTGGACCACTGACTTAAAACATAAAACCATAAAACTTTTCAGAAAAAAACACAGGAGAAAATCCCCAAGAACTAGGACCAAACAGAGTTCTTAAACTTGACACCAAAAGATCCTGAAAAAAAAAATTACTAAGTTGTACTTGATAAAATTAAAATATTTAGCTGTGGGAGAGAAAAGTATGGAAAGACAAGCAAAAGAGCGGGAGAGTACGTTTGCAAACCTCATATTTAACAAAAAAAAACTAATATCCATAATACATAAAGAACTCTCAAAACTCATTAATAAAAAAAGATAAACCATCCAATTAGAAAATGAGCAAGTCACAGAAAGAGATACCTCACTTCAAAGGATTCACAGACAGCACTGAGCACATGAAAGATGCTCAAGCGCATTTGCTGTTGGCAGAATGCAAATTAAAGCCACAGTGATATACCCACACGCACTTACCGAGGGGCTAAAATACAACAGCGTGACAAAAGCAAAGGCAAGTGTGCGGAGCAACTAGATTACTCACATATTGCTGACAGGAGTGTAAAATGATATAGTCATTCTGGAAAAGAGCAGGGCGGTGTGTTTTACAAACCAAGCACAAGAGCACCATACATCCCTGCAACTGCACTCCTGAGCATTTATCCCAGAAAAACAAAAGTGCATGTTCACACAAACATCTCTACAGGAAATGCTTATAGCAGCTTTCCTCCTAATAGTCAAAACCAGAAAATAACCCAGATGCCCTTCAACAGGTAAATGGTTCAAGAAATGGTAGTACATCTGAATACCCACTCGTCAATAGAAAGGAACAAAGTACTGAGACTCACAGCAACCTGTGTGTCTCCAGAGAATTACTGAGTGAAAATAAGATTCTTGAAATGGCAAATTAAATACAGAACAGCCTGGCGGTTTCCAGAGGCGTGGACATGGCTACAGCAGGGCAGCAGGATAGATATTCTGAGTATTAACTGTATCCATGTCAATACCCTGGTTGTGATGCTCTACCATAATTTTGCCACATGTTACCATCAAGAGAAACCAAGTAAAAGCTACACATACTCTGTATGAATTCTTACAATTGTATGTTAATGTGCAATTATCACAAAATAAAAAATTCATTTTTTTATTTCAAGGTTTCAAAGTAACTCCCTCAAAAAAAATTAACCCTTCTACACACTACTATCTAGCATTTATCCCAAATATATTCAGAAAAGTTGTATTAATTGTAAAACACTTCATGTTCTATTATAATTATCAGTTTAACCATCTACTTGCACAAATTTCGTGGCATCTAAACACACTAACAATAGTTATCACTGTAAGTGAGGGCTTTCATATCTGTATCTGCCCCTGGATTACACGTTTCTTGAGCACAAGAATGTTATCTAGCTTATTTCCAAGTCTTCCAAGATTACATTTTTCTTAACAAATTAATATTATTCCACCATGTGAAAATACTGTTTGCCCAGATACGACATTTATCAAGCCTGTATTTTTAAAAAATGCAACCTTTCCTTGAAAAGTAAAACGGTGAGGGGGAGAAAAGCATTTATTATTTATTGAGTCCTACAAAGGAGACCCTGAAAGATAACAAATTCTAGAGAATTCAGATACCCAAGGAGACACTGCTACTGTCTAATGCCCAAAGAACATGCTACTTTCTTTGCAAGAAGAGATACCATTCAGGCAACTCTCAGTCTGAGAAAGATGGTGCCATTTAAGAAACGAAACCTGCCCACACTAAGCAAGGAGAGCTACAGGTCACACTAACAAAGCCTCACTGAGAATGAGCCAACTCTTGAGCTGCGACCAGGGCTCTCTCTCAGCATTTCATCCTGCCCCGGCTTCTCCAACTCATCTCCTGATTCTGAAACTCAAGCCGCACCTCGAAAATCTCTCTGCCAATCTCCACATCTTCCTCATCTTCAAAATCCCCTTCGGCCTATGCAATCATGGCCGTGGGGCAATATCGAATCTGGCAGTACGCAGAATGTGCTACATGAAGTATTTGTGAAGCCTAGCTTTACAGTCTAACCGAACAGAAACTCATTGTGTAGCTTGAAAGCGGTTAAGAAATACTTCCATGATATGGTCTTGTATCAAAGGTCCTTTCGCCATGACGGTTTTCAGATCACACGCACTACTCCCACAGCAGTTTGCAAAACGCAAGCTGGTTGTTAAGTGATAACAGTTGCAAATGCAACAGAGCTGCTTTGAGTGAGTGGAGCTACGCTTTATTTATCCTAACTGTGGGTGAAGCTGTAGACAAGAGTACATAAGAAGTTCTGTGCTGATGACATGATTTACTTTTAAGCAAAAGTTAATTATAATCAAATATGGATTTTCCCAATGATCTTTAAGTCTCATACACATACGGCTTTAAATAAAACCTTTATTAATAAAAATCCCTCAGGAAACCTAATTTTGAATTGCAGATATAAAACACTATGGCCTGAATCCAAGAAAACAATTATTGTCACTATATTTTATTTATATTTAGAAATCTAGCAAAAGGAAAAAACGGCCCCTTACATTAAGACTACCCAAACGTTTTATTTACACAGAAATACGAAATCATGCTATTAGCAAGAAAACTAAGTTTACAATTCTTATAACATTTATATATTACATAAACTCCATAACTATATTACCTGCCATATTGTCTAATATATCCGAGCCCCAATCTCCTTGAAACACAGACATTAAAATGCTGTCAAATAAATGAAGTTCCTTGGCACCAACAATTTTGTCACGAAATAAGCGCCGTGCTTCATAAGCTACGATTTCTAATACATAATCTAGTGGGTGATTTGAGGATCCTAAAAAAGACAACATTTTCTTTAGTTGTAATAAAATTCAAATGACTTGCAGGTGGTCTATCTCAACATAATACTAGAAAGAAATAGAGAATAAAAATCTGCATACCGTCAGGTTGGCGTCAGATAAATATAAGGAATGGGAAAAAAGGTAAAATTCAATGTGTTATTGATAAGTTTTGATTATTTAAAGAATATATTAAACAACATTATCTCTAGTTGTTCAATAAAAATACTAATTCCAAAATGCATATTAAACATCACTAACAATTTTACTTTTCCCCAAATCAAATTTTACCAGCAACAATCATAAACAGTTTAACACACACACACACACACACACACACACACACACGCACGCTCATGCGTACACACACAGATACACTGTGGCATTCCAAAGAAAGAAAAGCAATTTGAAATCATAAAAGTAAAACTTACCTCCTTCTAAATCGTATCTTAATAAGCCAAGAACCCACTGGGTAAGGATGCAAGGAGTAAAGAAATAGTGACTATGATCATCAACTGTAAATTTGGCCCGCACCTGGAAAAGAAAATAAAGTCAACTGTTTTCTCAATACATAATATATATTTTATTTACAATGTATTTCCAAATATATAATGCTATAAATTTTTCAGTCACCACACTCACAGGAATGCCCAATTTCTACTAGTGAGTAGAAACTGTATTTTATTAGAACTGATTTCCTTAGTTACCTCATACATTATATTTTACCCATTTAAAAACATTCTCTAAGAGGGGTTATTCATAGGCTTCAACAAACTGCCAAACGTTGTCCAAGAAAAAATAAAAGGTTAAAAAGTCCTGCTGAGCAAAGGAACTCAAGGAAGGTGAAGCTAAGCTTTCCACACAGTGGTTGCAATTCCAAGGCGCTCCCGGGTCCGGGACAGACATGTTTGCTAATGGCAGGAGCCAGAGAGCTGTCTCTGTTCAAACAGTCACCGATCCAGGAAGGATCAAAGTGTGACTCCTGATGCATGACCCGTGAGAGCCTGTGCCTTCCTCCTCATGGACAGGAACCACTGCTCTCGTTCCGGCCTTGATCACTGAGCTTCCGAATTCATTCAGAAAGTAATCAATGCTTTCTAACTTCTCTTGCCCCACGTCTACTCCAACACTGCCAAAAGCATCTTCCACAAACACTTCCCTAACTTCCGCATGCTGTCCCCTTTACCTCGGAAGATCTTCTTTCATCTCCAGCCACTTTGGGAATTTCTATTAATTGTTCAAAACTCACATCACATTTCGGGGCGCCTAGGGGGCTCAGTCAGTTGATTTCTTGATTTTGGCTCAGGTTGTGATCTCAGGGTTGTAAGACCGAGGCCCGAGTCGGGCTCTGTGCTGAGTGTGGAGTCGGCTTCAGATCCTCTCTCCCTCCACCCCTCCCCCCACCACGGTGCACACTCTAATAAATAAATACATCTTTCAAACAAAGTCAGGTCACATTTCACCTCCTCTTAACAACTACCACAGCAGAGTCACTTCCTTCCTCTTCCACAGTATTTGTAACTTGTGCCTACTGTCACAGTTCCACTACTCATCAGGCTGTGGTAATAATGTATTTACGGGACCAAGTTCCTGACTGGTCTGTAAGCTTCCAGAAAACAGACTCAGGCCTCTCTGCATCCCTAGGACCAGCACTAGAAAAGAAGGTATTGAATGAATGTCTTCTGTGCCCTTTACTGCCTGTTTTCAAGCACCATCCCGCTTCACCAAGGAAGGAACTGGAAGCATTTCCTCCCAGGCAACAAGAAAGAAGAAACCTCAAAGACCACTCCCTGGTTTGAAGTCTCCAAGACAAAAGCTGATCGAAGTCAGGAGAAAGATCCAGTTTTGGAAAGAAGAGGAACATTCTGAATACACTAAATTTTAGCTGAAAACGGAAAAACCATCCAGCATTAATTCATTCATTCCATATTCACTGAGTGTCTATTAGAGCATCTGCACTCAGAGAGTTCACTCTCTGGTAGAAAAGCCTAATCAACAAGACGAAAAGAAAGCCACAGTGTAAACACAGGTCAGCGTTAAAGGTAGTCCCTCTGGGAGTGAAACCAAGAAACACGACAATTACAGTATAAATGAGTAAGTACACACCTGTTCATACACTTGGACCATAGATCCCGCTAAGAGGTAGATTTTTGATGAAGAGCCCCAAACAGAGTGATTCTTCAGATTTTTATGGAGAACTGGTTCCAAATATGCTCCATAAATTGTCTGTAATTGCTCTCTTTCTGGGTAACTGAAAGAAGGCACATAAGAAAATAGCTGAAAATACAATGTTCTAGATTATTACATTAATGTTCATTTGTAGCAGTTTTCCAGCTGCGCTGCCCTGAGGTTCAGATACCCCCCCCACTTTACCCAGGGACTAAAGCCAGGCTCTAGGTCCCTATTCTGACCCCTACTTATCTGCTCTCAAATACTGAGGGCCCTAATAGAAGTTTCCAGTGAAATTACTTAAAAACATAATTGTTTGGAAATCACTGATTTTTAGAAAGGACCAAAAGGTAAATTTTGCTTCAGAAAAATTATTTTCAGTATAGCTGACCCATAAAGCAGCAATCATCTCAGAACTGTAAAAGTAGAATACAACAGATGAAATCAACCTGTTTCTCTCAAAGCTAAATCTATTTCAATACAGCTTAATTGGTAGCTATAACATTTCTGAAAGTACAATTTAATAGATGGGTGCAATGAGCATGAAAGCATCAAAACAAGATTGTTTAAGGCAAAACGGAACAGAGGACAAGCTCCATATCCATAAAATTTACAAGTTCTTGCAACAATTATGGACCGTGGAGATGGATGCATGCATCAGGATTAATGCTGTCACCCACACACCTGACCTGACTCCACCTTGTGCCTGTTTACATTATGTTTATTTATCTTCATAAAATTTGATAGTATTTTTGTTTTATGAAACCCATGTTAAAATCTAAAATCCATCATTCAGATTCCTGATACTGACATTTTAGAACAGAGATGATACAAAATATTTTGGGTTTTATTTCTAATATTTAAGAAGCACTGATTAACGCATTTATCACCCTAAATTACTGCCTAAAGTTTAGAAAAGACAGGGAAAAAAATAACAGAACTCAAGTTTAACTATTTTTATAGTCTTCATTTTAAAAAATTATCATTAATGGATGCCTTTAATAAAATTCAAATACAGAAGACGTCTCCCCAAATTTAAAAAAAAAAAAAATTTACGAACACTATGATACATACTCCACAGCACAAAGACGAACAATGGAGGTAAACCTGGTGGTCAGCTCATGTCTTCCCAGTCTTCCTCCGGCTGACATAGAAGCCACAATCTGAATATTTTCTAAACCAACCCATTCCAAATTTTCATCATAAAATCCTTGATATGTCAGTACCTTTTTGAAAATAAATGTATTTTAAATGTTTTAGGCTTAGGATTTTCTAATATTTTTGCATAAAATTCAATTTTTTCCAAATGCAATCATCCTCCTCTACCTAACTCAAAAATTTAAGATTGAAATATACTTTAAATTCTTATAACACTGAAAAATAATACTCTTCAAGACTCTACGTTCAATTAATGTTAGCTGAATTATGCTCATTTTTAAAGTGCTTTTCTCTCTAATAAACATTAAAATCCAGATGACAAATAAATCTACCAGCAATTAGGGAAAACAAAGTGGAAGAACCAGGAAAAATATAAGGAAACTATTTTGGTTTTCTTTATAAATATTTTATCATATTCTACAGTTCCATAGTAAAGCTAAGTTTGAACCCATATAAACATAATAAACTCTAATTTAGAATGCAGGGTTTCTAATGTGAAGCAAACCACATATATAACGCCTTCCACACTGACAGAACGTATGGTCTCTGACCTTCGCCTTTACTTGGGCTAAGAGGGAGAGTACTGAGCTAAGGAAGCCCATAAAGGGCCAGGACCAAGGACATGTACCTGCTCTCTGAAGAATGCATCCCTAGAAAAATGAAACAGAAATCTCCCCAAATCCCACATCATCCCCAGCTCCTGCTTTCCCTCTGTTTTAGAAATAAAGGACAGGAAGTAAGTATAGGTGAAGGTTGTTCTTACTCTTCCTGTCATACATCATCCTGCTGTAATGCTAACTTCTACAGGGAAGAACGTCAAAGAAGGGTGCCTTGTGGGGGCACCTGGCTGGCTCAGTCAGTAAAGCGTGCGACTCTGGATCTCGGGGTCGTGAGTTCGAGCCCCATGCTAGGTGTAGAGATTACTTAAAAATAAAATCTCTTAAAAAAAAAAAAAAAAAAAAGAAAAGGCAGGAAGAAAGTAGCCCTGGAACCAGATTACTACAAGCTTTGGGAGTTTAATGTCCACAACACATGCTGGATAAAACTGACCCCGAGAAGGAAAGCAGATTTTCTAACCCTTTCCCATTACATCCTAACACTTCAAGGAGTAAGACTCACCTGTTGCAGGAAAGCAACCAAAGTGCTAGTGCCCCATTTGTCAAGCTTGGGCAGGTTGATATCTTTCAAGTACAGAACAAGTCTCTCGCAGTCCTTCGGTCTGTACACGCGACCTGTGTTAGTACTGATCACCATGCAGGTCTGGCTCAGCTTCTGCAGGAGATGCCGGGATGTTGTCTGGGCACTACAGTGAACTACAGCAATCTGAGTGGACCGGAGCTGGGAAAAGGCATACCTTAGCAGCAGCCTACAAGAGATGGAGGACATTGGACTTCGAAAATACAACCAATTAAACACTGTGTATAGTCAATATAAAATTTCTATTTTATAAATATTTCAGTTTCTAAATTATGTAATATAATGTTTAAGGGGAAAATGGTAAACATGGATATGGCTTAACAAGTAGCTTTCTAATATTTACAATATAAAAAAATAAATTCATATTTGAAGGCATTCTTGGGACTCACTGAACAAAAAAAAAAATCAAAGTTTACAGAAATAATTTAACCTGATAAAGTACATATAAAAGATACCAACTGTTTCCTCACAGTTGAAGGAAAGATTTTAAGATATTAAGTACTCCAAGTTAAACAAATATTTACTATGATTTTACAGAATTTTTAAATTATTACTACAAATGTGAAACTAATAATCATGTCTCCTTTATTTCCAGATCCTACATTCAGTAGGCACTAAAAGTAGGCTGAATGACACTGAAATAAAAGTTATTTTTCAATAGAGAGCTAACTTCAAGATGCAATTTTTATAACTAAAGCAGGTAATAATTTGTGAGCGTATCTAAGGTATTCAGTTTTTGTTGGGATTGTATGCACGTATTTTCTCAGACTGTTCTCTTTCCATCAGAAAACACATAAGCTGGCAGGAAAAAAGGACATATTCTTCTCTATAATTCTCTACAGTCGTATCGTTTTTACAAGTAGTGACAATGGGAAGAGTCCTTCATGGAAAGGTAAGTGCTACTTTCAGCAAAAGGAAGGTAAGAGAGCTGTTAAATTACTTTAAAAGAAGACAGGGATACAAATCCACACTGTGTGCCTCAGTCAGCAATCTGCTGCTCTTACCCTTTGCCACAGCCTTCTGGCCCTACAAGAAGAAAGGGCTGTTTAGTATCAGAACTTAACCACGGTTCGAAATAACCCAGCTGTCGCTGCACGTCAGGAGTCTGAACTACGGGGAGAGTCTGGCCATTCCTGAAATCATCGGCTGTCAAGCTTTCTGGCTTCTTCAGCACGTAAGATGCTAATCGTCCTCTACTCGGGTCGTAGTAAGTATCCATTGGTTTGTGAGGGTCTGGAGGAGATTCTCGTGCCCAGTTAAAAACCTGCAGAGGAAGAAGTTGTGATAGGTTTTCACATACTCCAAACAAGAGTGTATGAAATTTTATTTTTTTTCTTTAAATTTTTTGTTATGTTAATCACCATACATTACATCATTAGTTTTTGATGTAGTGTTCCATGATTCATTGTTTGTGCGTAACACCCAGTGCTCCACGCAGAACGTGCCCTCCTTAATACCCATCACCAGGCTAACCCATCCCCCTACACTCCTCCCCTCTAGAACCCTCGGTTTGTTTCTCCATCATCTCTCATGGTTCTTCAAAGTCCATGTCCCAAAGTCAATCATCTTAGTTGAAAGAAAATTCTCCTGTGCTAAATTCTCCTGTGCTAAACCTACCACCAAATATCTTTTATAATTAAAGCAACATGCTATGTCAAATATTATTCTCTAAATGATAATTCAAGTAAATAAATAAAAGTCTTCTAGTTTGCACATGCACCAAGGTATAAATACATTCAACCTATTTAAAGGGGTTTGAATGAACGCTGAGCCACCAATTTCTCAGCATAGGAATCTAGTCCCGCCCATTTTGGTGGTTCTAGCTCTGCTCTCAAGCTGCTCTTCTTCTAACACTGAAAACTTGCTACCTGCACAGACATAAATCAGAGTTCACCCGATGCTAACCTTTAATACCTTGCCTCCAAACTGTAGCATGAGAAGTCTGCTCCAAAGCAGCATACGATCTGGGATCGAGTGGTAAAATGAGAAGCATTTGGCAATAAGGACACAGAACGGCCACGGGAAGGGGAGGAGCACAGAGAAGTAGTAAATGATGGCACCGAAGAAGAAAGAGATGATGCAAATGCAGAAACACGATGTTGGAGCCAACCCAGAGAAATGCATGTTCAATGTTTTCAACAAAAGCCAAGAGGATGATATCCCTTAAGTATACGATTCAGTTTTATAAACAACTTGACTGAAATATACCCTTACATTTATTAAAGAAAATGTTGATAATGATTAATCCATCCTAGCATTCCTAACTGCTAAAACTGTTCTGGTTAAATAAATGATTAAAAATATGTATTATTCTGGGGCGCCTGGGTGGCTCAGTCAGTTAAGCGTCTGCCTTCAGCTCAGGTCATGATCCCGGGGTCCTGGGATCGAGCCCCGCATCGGGCTCCCTGCTCAACGGGGAGCCTGCTTCTCCCTCTCCCACTCCCCCTGCTTGTGTTCCTGCTCTCGCTGTGTCTGTCAAGTAAATAAATAAAATCTTTAAAAAAAAGTATAATTCTAAAATTAAAAATGAATAATTATATATATTCATGTGGCTAATTAGTTTCAAAAATGTCTAACAAAAGATACGGTCCACACTATAGCCTATTAAACATTTTATAAAATTTTAATATCATAAAACACCATAAACTTGTTCAAAGGAAAAAATAAGTACACATATTCAAACGCATAACTCTTCCACTGAAAGCATTAATTTCAAAATTAAAAGGTTCTATACCTTACAATTACAAATCACGATTTTGGCAATTAAGAGTCCATGAAAATTAAAGAAAAATGTTGACTGAATATAGATTTTAAATGTGCACCACCTCTTTGGTGAGTTCCAGACGTGATTTCATGTTCAGATTTCCGCCAAGTCCCCGTATGAGATTAATAATAAATTGGTCATGATTTTGGCATCCACGTAGATGTGACAGACCGTTCATCACAGTCCCAACCAAACTTGTTTCAACCACATAGTCATTCTGTTGATTAAAATCCATGGTACAGACAAAAAACAAACATTAATTGGTAAACACAGAAACATACAGATTTACACTCACATATCTTTTCAAGTATGATCGTTAAATGCATCCCTCTGCTAAAGATGTAGAAAGTTTACATTTCATCCAGTTTACATGTATAAACTTTGAAAATAAAGTGATCATAAAAATACAATTGTGCATTTCTAGCAGTAAGTGCTAGAGTCCTTAAGTAGATGTGTTTACTTCCTAAACTTGAAGAAAATAAAAGAAAAAGTACATCACTGAGCACTGATCTAAAAAGAACAGTCCCCCATTTCCTCCTGCTGATAAAAAGGAAACTAGAGGACACTGGACAAGTATGGCTGGTAAAAGCAGACTTAACACAAAAAACCATGTGGAGCTGGCTCTCTACGCACAATTTAAAATGAAACCTGTGGGTTGCAGTGGTGTAGATGATTTCGATCTGTGGGCCTCTGGAACCCGCGCGCAAACTGCTGGGGGGTTAAAAGGGAAAAAGGTTCTCATTCACTCAATCTCTAAGTATTTACAGAGAACCATTTATGCATCAGTCACATGTCCCTGTGGTGCTTAGTATGGGGGGAAAAAAAGGTGAACTAAACAGAAACTTCCACTTGTGTGACTCCAGTCTCATAGGGGAGACGGTCAACAAGTCCCAGTAAAAGCTCCAGAGAAGCGAAGCCTGGGTGGCTCAGATGGTTTAGCGTCTGCCTTCGGCTCACGTCATGATCCCAGGGTCCTGGGATCGAGTCCCGCATTGGGCTCCCTGCTCCGTGGGGAGCCTGCTTCTCCCTCTGTCTGCCGCTCTCTATCTCTGAGTCTCAAATGAATTTAAAAAAAAAAAAAAAAAGCTCCAGAGAAGCAGAAGAGAGTGCTCTCAGAGTAACGCAGATGGAGAGCCCGTCTCTTTGAAAACAGCAACAGTTAAGCCAGCATCTGAAAGGTGACATCTTTCTGGCATGCAGAGAACACAGAATAGGCAAAGGTAAGCCACTGGGGTGGTTCAGAAATGCAGAGAGGGAGGCAAGGGCCAGAGTACGCAGAATTGCATAGGCCGTGGTAAGGACTGTAACATTTATCTTCACTACTTTTAAAGTGTTTTTAAGAGAGTAAAATGATCCAATTTACATATTTTTAAAAATCACTCTGCATAAAAAAATTATTTTTAGAGGGTTGGAGAAATGGGAGAAAGAGCAGGAAAAAGGGAGGAGATGAACAGAAATCCAGCTGTTTGGGTCATGCTAAGAGTTCCAGGCTTTAAAGGCAAGATAAAGGAAACCCTCGCATTTTCTTCTACATTGTCTAATTTGCTAAAATGAAACAAGAAGGCAAAGCTCCAGTTATAAATAAAATCAGCATGTGGTTACAGTAACCATTATGGTATATTTCTGAGAATCTGAACACAGTGAACAAAGTACAAAATAAGAAGGAAGGAAGCATCAATACATTAAAAAAATGTCAAATAATCACAGGGACCTGACCTCAAAACAGAATCAGTTCATTTTCTAACTGATTACATCCACTCTATGGCTTGATCATCTTATCCCGTCCTCATGCCTACACTCAGAAACCCCTGTATATCAATAGATCCCACCCAGTGCTATATTTCTCTTTCTAACAAAAACAGCACCCACGCAGATGACCTCAAGGAACTTGTCCTGGAGTGCCGTGCTAGCTCCGCATATTTCATGTTCCTGAAATCCCCACATATCCACTGAAAAGGAGTGAGGCCAGAGGCAGCAGGTATTTACTAAAGCACACACATGCTCATTCATGCATGTCTCACACCACACCTGGGTCTGTGGATACACTACAGCTTGGTCCTTGCCCTCAAGGTGCTTCGAGCCGAATGCATGCAGTTATACCAGAAAGAAGAAGACAGCTCGTCAGGCTGGAGGCAGTGCTTCGTCCCCTGAGGCCTCCAGGGAACCTCCGTCATTCACACCCCACCCCTCACCAACCCCTGTCCCACCATCTCTCATCCTTACAGTCAGGAAAGGAAAAAGGTAAGAAAACTGAAGGGAGATCTCCATTTCTTGGTAAATCTTATTCAATCCCCAAGTAGCAACCACTAAATCCAGTTCAGATTAGCAATCAGATGCTTCCAAAAAGTACTTCCACTGCTATTTATTTCCTCTACTTTTCTATGTTCACATTTCTCAGAAAAGCAATGACACAAAAACCGGAAATAGCTGAAAAATTGTGTAGAACCTGTAAAAGTCCTCCCTGTCTCTGTGCATGTGAAACTGCTATTCAGGGATTCAAATTCAAAATCAAGTGTGATCACCTTTTTAAACTCTCCTGGAAGACAGCAATACTCTCTTCATCTGATTTTGATGATCTTTTCACACCTCATTTTTCTCCATTAGGCAAACCCTCCCAAGGAAGGAGTCTGTCCTGCCTTGTGATATGCTTGATACGTATGTTAGATATGCAATAATGTCTGCACAAGCAGTTCTTAATAATATTGTAAATAACTCGCCATCCCTCTTCTACTTTAGTATTACCTTGACGTTGTTTTTAGCATGAAATACAAGCAAATACAAGCAGGCATTTACTGACAGTGAAATGTGACAGTAACATCATTTTGCTAGTAAACAATGGGAGATTCCACTATTCAAGATTTTTAGGTAAGCAGTGCAGGACATTGTAGGTGAGAGAAGTGAAGTGTTTTAAGACACCATAAAGAAAGTTAAGCCAAGACAAAGAGCGGGGTAGCAGGGAAGACACCTACTTCTCACTCTGCCCCCAGATTCTGGCTGAGATCCACTAAAAGGCAGCTATCTCTAAGCAACACTCTTAATCACTGTACTTCTGGCCTAAATGATTAATTATGAAATATTATGGCTAACTTACCTGCTTCAGAACCCACTGTAAAGCCTTTTCAAAGTAATCTCCAATCCAGTTTTCAAGATTATTCCTATAATTAGGAGGCTGATTCTTCAACCAAGATTTTATCAGAGAATTAACATCTGTCTCTTCATCACTGAAACAGATTAATAAGCATGGAAGAAATTACGTAGGGAGATACTGTCAGGGGCACCTGGGTGGCTCAGTCAGTGAAGCGTCTGCCTTCGGCTCAGGTCATGATCCCAGGGTGCTGGGCTCAAGCCCCGTGTCCGAGCCCCACGTCCTTTGGGCTCACTGCTCAGCGAGGAGCCTGCTTCTCCCTCTGCCCCTCCCCCTCTGCTCCTTCTCAGTCTCCAGCTTTCTCTCTCTCAAATAAATGAATAAAATCTTAAAAAAAAAAAAAAAAGGAAGACACTGTCAATTTTCTCTCAAAATGAATTTCTGCTCCGATAAACATTATTCTACACTGGTATTGTATCTGCTAGTATAAGAGTTAACTTTAGTTATTTCTCTATGTACATGTACATGTTAGTTACGTACACACACACACACACACACACACACATATACGTATATGCCATTTTCTGTAAAATAAAGCAAATAAATTTTATCTATATTATAAACACAAAGAGGAATTACATACAGATTAGCCAAAAAGTTGTCTAAATCCTTAGGAATAGAGAAATAGACAATCCCAAATCCCATCTCAGACTTACTGAAACAAAATCTTCACTTTAACAAAATCTCTGGGTGATTCAAAAACACAGTAGAGTTCAAGGACAGCTGCAACTTAATACAGATCTTTAAAAATATTTTTTTCTTCTTCTCTCTCTTTCAAAAAAAGCCAACTACCTAAATTCTCATGCCACTATTAAAACTCAAAGATCTAAAAAAAGAAAAAACAAAACCTCAAAGATCTGTCAAGTAAAATACAATTCCTTTAGCAAAACACCTCATTACATGAGTAACATTCAGTGACTGAAATTAAATATAATACATCTTATTCAAAATTATATCTTAATTATAAAAAATTATGGTAAAAACAATTCATAAACAATTTTAGAATAGACAAGGGTTCATGATTTTGCCACTTCTTTCCTACTCTCTACCACTATAACTACTGAGCCCTTGAATTTCTCCTCTCACATTTCTATCCAGGTAAAAAGGAAAAGAAAAATGGGATGATCAAAAGTAAATACGAGGGGCGCCTGGGCGGCTCAGTCGTTAAGCGTCTGCCTTCGGCTCAGGTCATGATCCCAGGGTCCTGGGATCGAGCCCCGCATTGGGCTCCCTGCTCCGCGGGAGGCTTGCTTCTCCCTCTGCCTCTGCTGCTTCCCCTGTTTGTGCTAGTGCTCACTCTCTCTCTTTCTCTGTCACATAAATAAATAAAATCTTAAAAAAAAACCTTAAAAAAAAAAGTAAATACATAAGTTACATTAGATCAGCTCCAGTCTGAAAACCAAAGACTCTCGGAGCCCCTGCAGAATACAGACTTTGTGGTCAACGGTGTCTCCCCAGTGCCTATGGCAACTACACATCTTGGTTTGTCCAGGACGATCCTGGTTTACTGTCCCAGCATAATTAACAGCATTCTCTTTCACTATCAGAAGGTCCTCTTTTGGCCTATAACATAGCAAGTGCTCAACAAATGAAGAAATGAATGAAACCTAAAACCAAGGTACAAGCTAATCAAAAGCAGCAAAAATGTTACCACGTATTTGTATTTTTCATGCAATCATATACATTCATCATGCCTCTCACAAACAATATCGGGTTCACCAACAATTTTTAAATCCCGTGCAGCAACACATGGTCTTTCTTTCTGCTAAATATCTATGGCACTCTATTTACCACTTACGTCACTTATATTCTACCTTGTGCCATAATTGTTCCATTTATTTTATCTCCTCTACTTGAAGGGATGCTCCACAAAGACAAGCCCTCTGTATTAGTCTTATCCCTTTCTTGCTGTCTCTCCTAAAATGCCTGACTTAAAGTCACATACATAACAGGCATTCAATAAAGATTTCAACATTTAGTTATAAACTTCTCCTTTATATGCCACTTCTCTCACCAGATTATAAGAGTATGTTGAACAAGCAGACAAACTGTGTGAGACAGCTATGAAAGTTATAAACACAATGGTGTATCTTTTAATAATACCTAAAAATTTTAATTGGAGTTCATGACTATTTAATTTAAATGTTCCCTAAAATACTAGCAAAGAAGTAAGCAATTAATTTTGGAAACAATCTGAACCAACTTGATAACACCAAAAATGGCTTCAAACGGTGCTAAGAGAGTAGGGCAGTTAGCATTTATATAGACCCCTAAGTGTCAAGTTCTAAAACAGCAATTCAAAAAACGAAAGAAAGCTTTCTAATTACTCATTTTGGAAAATGAAACTGGCTGTAATGTCTATGTTCTGGCATGAAACTACTATACATGATATCTAAAATTAGTTTATTCTTCATTTTTACCCCTGAAGCAAATACACTGAGGAAGAAAGTAAAAATTAAGTCAGGAGGTTTCCAATTTGAACAGTGAAAGGTCACTTCCCTAGGTTGGCCTAGGTTGGGCCTAAAATTCTATGAATCTAAGATTCTATGATTCAAATATTGCTACTTAGTTTGGATTATCAGCCTCTAGTTCATAACCAGCTTCTTCACTTCTCTGCACTTGTAACATTTAAACAAAAGTAAGAGAAAAAAAAGAAACAATGAAATACTTGCTGTCTCACTGAAGCAAACACAATCCTTAGTAACTGTAATACACTAAACACTGAAACAACTGAACTGCAATAAAAGTTACTCTCTGAATGAAGTAAAACCTAACGGAAGAAGTTAGTAAAAAACGAGGAAACACATATTTATACATCATTCATACAACACTTATTCCACTTAGCTACGAAACCATACCAATAACTGAAGAATATTCTCACATCACATAGGCAAGCGCTCTGATGGTTTACCTAAGAAAGATCATTCCCATTCTAGATATTGTGGCTGGCGAGGCACAACTTAAATCATGAGTTTCAAATATAAAGTTAACATTTGGGCCGAACTGAATCCTTTCTCCACTGGGCATGGTGAGGAGTCGATTGTCATCCAGAACAGAATTCAGGGACTCTATCCATTCGGGGTCAATATCACCATCACATATTATCCATGAGCTGACATCTATTTTCAAAACAAAGAAGTGGAAGTAAAACAAAACTATACGCAGTGATAACAACTAAAAATAAGGAATCAAATAACCATCTCTTACTCTTCAGAAGTAACTTCCACCAAGTGTTATTTTATATTACGAAGAGCTAAAGTAGAACAAGCTGAGATTTTCCCCGTGACTCCGCATTGCAGCCGAGCTCGAGGACTCATGTAATAACACCCTACCTGTCCCTCAGCCACATGCCCTGTGATAATGCTCTACCTGTCCCCAAACATACAGAACTAAAGGAAAAGATGGTTTGCAAGACTGGGCTATTTCCAGTCCCATGACCTTGTGAGATATTCTCCACACCTTTGTCTTCTACCAGGTCATAAGAATGTAGTATCTCTTGTAGAAAAGACAGGAAACCCATTTTTAGCATCCTACTTGAGAAATACAAAATTCGCCCATCAAATCTCTTTGATATATAAAAAGTTGACTTCAAAGGGGAGAAGTAGTGCTGTGTACACAAGTCTTTTTGGAGACAAACCATTTTTTCAAATCCATCCTCCCTAAGATGAGAATGGTTTCAAGTGTACTTTGAGACAATTCAAACAGGATAATATCACCCATAAAAATGTGACAAGTCAATACAGGCAATATTTGGTTTTTACTGAGTGTGATATTATTAACCACAGTGAAAATGAAAAACTACATGGAAAATCTCTTCCAATGTCTCAGTTCTAAACCCTTCCCTCACTGGCTTAGAAAAACAACTTTTAATTATGACCTAATAAAAAGTAAGAAGTCTTCTCAGATTCTCGCCAAAAATCCCTTTAAACACCAAACCAAAAAGCTGAGAGCAAGATGATTACCATTTTACGACTTAAATTTTCAAAATGATTCAAAACACTGTATTCCAACTCATGAGTTAAAAGTGTTTACACACACGCACACACACCAATTTTAACCCCAAATAAAATTTGTCATCTTATTCGTGAGGCAAAAATAGATTTTCTATTTTTTCAGTAAATTAATCTAGTTGTGAACTGCAACTCACCCAGATTACTCCAAGTTTCTATTATAACAGAAGTTCCTCTTCAGTCTAGATCAACACGACAGCACATCTTGGGCCCCTCTGAAGTAAATGGTCAACATACACCATTTACCAGGCAGTTTATGGTTATGTGTAAGACTTTAATAAGAACAGCATTAAAGACAAGTTCTGTCATCTTCTAAAAAGTACTAAGGAAAGCAAGGAATCACAAAACACAGACCAACCTTGAGGTTCTCGGACCACTTGGCGAGCGCTGTTTGTCAAAACGCCATCAGACCATTCCCTGGTATCCATATCAATATGGCCTAACAGCTGATGTCGAGGCATAGCTTTGGGATTCATGGTATACTGTTTGACCACTCTGCCAATTCTACACAGCGCTGCCCTTAACATCCTCCACAGCGTGGATTTCCCAGCACCACTTGGACCAACAATGACAACTCCCATTCTTTGGCGTAACTGTTCATACAATTCTAAAGCCTTCTTGATCTAGTAGAAAAGAAACATGTTTGTATATGATTTATAGTACACAACCATAGTTCTGTTCTCATTCTATAACAGTTGTTCTATTCCATACATATAAAATTAAAGCCTTTGATTTCTTCAGTGGAAGATACAGCCTTAAACAAAATGACACTTAAATAAATCTGAGCATGTTTACACCATGATCTTTAAATCCAGTATTTCTTTAAAAAAAACAAGTATACTTTCCAAGTCATTCGACAATATGTTATTTTACTCACTCATTCAAATATATGTATTATTTTATTCATTAGTTGATTCATGCATTTATATCCTGTATCTCTCAAAAAAAAAGAGGGAAAATGTTCATCTTGAACATGTACTTGTGCTACATAAAAAAAGCTACTAAAAAGAATTTCTCCTAAGAAATTGTCAAAGTGAAACTAAATCATATGTAATCAATTATCAAAAATATATATGATGGATCTATTATGGGCCAGGCTCTGTAAGAGGCACTAGGAATAAAATGATGAACAAAAATAGACATGGATCCCACATTCCAGGAACACTGTATCTGGTGGGGGAAAATCAATATTAGTCAAATATACAATTAAGCATTAATAAGTACATGAGAAAGAAAAATAATGAAACACACAGCAAGGAAACTTCATCTGGACTCAAAGATCAGGGAAGGTATCCCTGAGTAAGTGAGATTTAAATGGAAAGATAAAAGATAAAACAGTTAATAAGGAATTAACTAGGAGAAAGGATCAATATATTACACTCTTTTTTTAAAATTTTAATTTGAGAGAGAAAGAGAGTGCAAGCAGGGGGAGGAGCAGAGGGAGAGGGAGAAGCAGACTCCACACTGAGCATGGAGCCCGATGTGGGACTCGATCTCATGACCCCGAGATTATGACCTGAGCCAAAATCAAGAGTCAGATGCTTAACCAACTGAGCCACACAGGTGCTCCTATTACAAAGTATTCTTGATGGTTACCTGATTAGGTATGATTTCATAATTGGCCTCCTCAAACACTTGCTGTAGTGCAGAACTCAGTTCACCATATTCCACTTCTTTAAAGTCAATCCCAGGAAACACATCTTTAATCAGCGCATCAAACCGTGAGCAATCAGCAAACGTAAACTTTGACATTGTATTAAGTCTCAACGCTTGTACCACAATATGACTTTCCTCAACTGGAGAAAAAGTTTGATTTTAAAATTATTAGTTACTGAATTTAGAAAGTTTTAATGACTGTAAACACAATTTTCAAATACCATGATATTCGTCACCCCAGTAATTAAATGATGTGCTAGAATTTAGTGACAGTTAAAGCCCTCTGATACCAAGTGAATTGACAAGCTTACCTTACTATCTTTTGACCACTGAGAAATAAGGATCCCTAAGTACAGTTCTGGACTCTCTTCCATAGAATTTGAGTCCCAGGGTTCCCAGACTTTAATTAATAATAAAAATCCTCGGGGTGCCCGGGCAGCTCAGTTGGTTAAGTGTCTGACTCTTGCTTCCAGCTCAGATCATGATGTCAGCGTCCTGGGATCAAGCCCCGTGTTGGGCTCCGGCCTCAGCAGGTAGTCTGCTTGAGATTCTCTCTCCCTCTCCCTCTGTCCCTACTCCACTCATGTGCGTTCTCTCTCTCTCAAAAAAAAGAATCTTTTTTTTTTTTTTTAAGATTTTATTTACTTATTTGAGAGACAGAGAGAATGAGAGAGAAAGAGCACATGAGATGGGGGGAGGGTCAGAGGGAGAAGCAGACTACCTGCTGAGCAGGGAGCCCGATGCGGGACTCGATCCCGGGACTCCAGGATCATGACCTGAGCCGAAAGCAGTCGCCTAACCAACTGAGCCACCCAGGCACCCGCTCAAAAAAAAGAATCTTAAAAAAATAAAATAAAATAGAGGTTGCCAGCACTTATAATTTTATAGAACTTTACTGCTTTTATGTGATCCTTCAACAATTGTATAAAGTAAGAAAGTATGACATTATCCTGGTTTTCTAGATGAGGATATTAAATCTCTAAGGGTTTAAGTGATTCACCGGAGACAGCAGAGCAGTCTAACAGCTGGGACTCGCATCCAAATCAGCGAAGTACAGACTCAGGTATCTCCAAATACGCCAGGACTGCCTCCCAGAAGTTTCAGTCCTGAGACTGAAACCAACACACTGAGCAACAGTCTTTAATCAGACTTGCTCAAAAGTGGTTCATAAACCCATCCCTAAACCCAATGTAAATGCTACCATCATTGCAAGATTCTTATTTTTTCCAGGATATTAATTAGGTAAGATATACCAATGAAGGCAGGAAACCCCCTGCAGGCTGGCGTTCCTCTGTAGCTGCTGAGTGTTTCCATGTCTAAGTGCGTGCGGAGAGGCGTGGGCACAGCAGAGCCTACCCCAAGCAGCAGTAAGCCATCTGTAATCACTACAGGTATGGTTTCAGTGTCTCTTAAAAATCAGAGAGAGACAACAGAAAAATAGTAATTGAAGTAGCTCACCAAATGATTTATCTTCCCTGGCACAGGCCAACCCAATAATAGAGCTAAAGCAGCTTCCTTTTTTTAAGATGTATACTTAAATCACTTAAAGCCTGAATAAATCATTTTACATGGTGTGTTTTTCTATGCTGACTTATTTTCAGCGTTTCAACTTAGTTTAAAAAAAAAAAAGATTTTATTTATTTAATGAAGAGAGAAAGAAAGGGCAGGCAAGAGGGAAAGAAACTCAAGCAGACTCTGTGCTGAGCATGGAGCCCAACTCGGGGCTCGATCCCAGGACCCTGAGATCATGACCTAAGCCGAAATCATGGAGCCCAACTCGGGGCTCGATCCCAGGACCCTGAGATCATGACCTAAGCCGAAATCAAGAGTTGGACACTTAACCAACTGAGCCATCGGGCCCCCCCAACTTAGTTTTTAACAGCAATCTACAGAGCTGAATATTTGGCCTTTCATAAAGGCACACAACCATGGGTGGGGGCATCATTTATCTTATACAAATCGGGGGAAAAAGGTGGTAAAGTACAATAAAATGTCATGAGTCTGATCTGAATGAATGATTTGATAAATACATTAAGTAGGAAAGAAGAAACAAATCTTATTTACAAAAGAGTTTCAAATAGTATTTGCAGATATTCCCCCCTCTAAGAGATGGAGCTTAATCCTTGCCTGCCTGTCTGAAGGTGAGCCACATTTAGTAACTAGCTTCCGAAAAGTATAGTAGGGAAGGGGGAGAACAGTAATTTCACAGTTATTATTCCAGCGGAGACACCTGGCAAATTCTAAAATAATCCAGGAAGGTGAACATCAGCAGTGACGTCATGCAGTCATTGTGCACACACTGATACAATGTTAAGTTAAGTTAAGATGGGCCCTTCACCTCTCTGGTGTTCTTTCCAAATGTTCAGAACCTGGTCTCATCATGACAGAAACACCACGACAAAACCCAGACTGAGGAAGAGTCTACATGACACATGACCTGTACCCAGGAAACAAAACCAAAGCAACTGAGAAAGTGTCAACAGCGCCAAGGAGACTGAGGAGACATAACAACTGGAGGCAACGAGGAGCCTTAGCCTCGATCCTGGAGCAGAAAGAGGGCATTAACGATAGAACAGGTGAAGTCCAAACGAAGTCCGGACGTCAGTTAGCAGTAATATGCCAGCCTCAGGTTCCTAGTTTTGGCAAATGTACCATAATAAATGAGAGGAGACAATGGGAATGCTATCTTTGCAACTTTACTGTAACTTGAAAACTATTCTACAGTTAAAAGGTATTTTTTGTAATCAAGTTTTTTGTTTTTTAAAGGGTAATTTTGCTTGGTATACTATCTCTTTGAAAGAAAAAAATCCCTGTAAGTTTCTACGGTTGTTGTTTTCAGATGAGAGAAATTCTCAGGCTCTGCCCCAGACCTACTGAATCAGGAAGCTGGGCATAGGGACCCCACACTAGTGTTTTAACAAGCCTCTAGGTGATTCTAAATGTACAGCAAAGATTGAGGAGAAGCGGACTAGACTGTTCCTCTACATAGCACTACTATTTAGTATTTAATGCACATTTTAAAGTTATGATAGGACATTAGGTAAGAATTAGGGAAAATGTGAATGAAGTATGGACTTCAGTTAAAAAATAACATCAATATTGGTCTACTATTGTGATAAAATATAGCATGCTAATGTAAGATGTTAACAACAGAAACTGGGGGCCAAGTATTTAAAAACCATCTTTATTACTTTTCTATAAATCTAAAAGTGTTCTAAATCAAAGTAGTTGCTTTTTTTAAATAAAATTGTATCTGATTAACAAGTCCTACCATTCTGTTTAATGCCACTTTTCTTCAGCTGCCTAAGAAGGCCTCCACTTCCTCTAAGAACGGTCTTCAAGGCTCTCAGACCCCAGTCGTAATGTTGCTGAGGTGTCAAAAGTTCCCTTAAATAGACACAGAAATCACAAAGCATCAGATAGCTATAAGAAATTATTTCTATCGCTGTATTTAAAGAAATACAGACTATAACTACGGACACATAGAAACGAGTACTGATATTCCATCAATTTACATAAAGAACCCAGTCATAGGACATGATCATTCCAGTGAAACACTGAAGATGGCCGATTCCCAAGGATCAGGGTAAAGCTGTCGTGACCTGGCTAATTACCTTCCTGAAGACACTAAAGGACAAGCACCTGTGACTATTATCCCTCAACTGTTCAATCCACCCATCTGGCTCTCAGTTTCTGGCACTCCAGTTCTCACCAGCTCTTAAGTAACATGAACCAGAATTCTAGGTCACCCAAAGAAGCTAAAAGTCCATTGCTATTACTAGAAATAAGACAGACGAAAAATTGTGGAAGATTCCCTCCAAAGAACAGTAGGCTTTGAAGGGTCTGCTGATAAATTCGTTCGATCAAGATCATTTAGCTGGGCACCCCCATAAAAATATTTTGCTGAAAAGAAGTGAGATCAAATTAATAGCATTTAAGGAAAACAAATAGTTTGGAGTCAGATGTTAAACTAGAATCTCCCCTATCGATACCTTAAGTACAATATAATCACCAATATGAAAATCACTGAATAGGTACATTGGACAAATGTGAAAAATGATCACTAATCCATCATCAATCACTGGAACCAAAAAATATAAAAATATTTGAGAGGAAAACTCACCTGGAGAGATCGAAGATAGCGACCAATTTTCTGCCCAAGACTTTGGCATCCTTGAAGCCTTCTGAATACAGAATAACTTCTGCAATAAGTTCATTGTCTGGACGAGACATGGCTACTGGCCTGAAAAGCTGTTTAAGATTGTCAGGTAGCTTTTGTCTTCCTCCATAACCCTTTCCAGCAGGATTCATTGTGATAAAAATTCCAGAATTAGAATTTATTTCTACCTGAAATGTTAATTTAAAATATGGGCATTAAATATTTGTAACTATAAATATAAAATGGGTTGCTAACAGAAATTTTATTGTACATATTTCTACACACAAATCTTATACCTTGGCAAAAACATACGATAACCTCCTTAGGAGCAACACTATTTACAGAGGTCCCTTATAATCAGTTCTGTGAGGTGTCTATGCTTCCTGAAAGCCTCCTTGTTCCAGGCCCTTTGCTGGGTACACAGAGACAACACAACTCCGAGCAGAAGTCAGTACCAGTTTATGCCCTCCAGGAGCTTACAGGCTATAAGCAAGCACCATGTGATTCGTGCTGTAACAGGGGAGAGCAGGGTACCATGACAGTACCTGGCAGGAGCATCTGCAACAGCACACTTCAAGCCAAATCAGAGTGTGCAAACAATGAATGGGAAGCAAGCAGAAACACCTAGAGGAAAAAAAATCTGGCTCTAAAGGAAAGAAAGGAGAAAGAGAAGTGGTTGGAAAGATGAGTGAAAGGAAGGTTGCTTATGTTTTAATTAGATCAAATATTGTAATTTTATTACACATCACACTGTATGTTACTAAAAAGGACAAGAGTTGGTTATGTTTCAAAGCCCACGAGGAATGGGGAGAAGAAGGAGGGTTACTAGGGTGGGAATGACAAAGACACGGTCCCTCGGAAGGAGAGGCCAGAGCATCAGTGGAAAGACCAGTGCTGACTGGAGAAAGGACAATTCCTTCAGCTCATTACAGGAGGAAAAAAACTCAGGGTGTAAAAAGGAAATTCTGACAGCACAGAGGTAAAAACGTAACAGTTTCTTTCTTCTTTATGAAGAGCTGAAGCAGCACAGAAATGACATATTAATAATTTAGAACCGGTCTTACTTCCCTGCCCTGGCCTGAAAAACCCGTCCTGTGAAAATGTTATTATGGATTAGAGGATAATTTCACAGGTCTTTGAACTTTCCATGTTTTCAACATTATACACTATATAGAGAAGCTCACACTTTGTACACAAATAAGTTCACACTGTCATGACGTGAATATGTATCTCTGATGGGGAAAAGTGAGGAAGGGAAAAACAGCTAAACACTTAACTGTTGTAAGATCCATGCAGAACAGGGATCAAAAACACGAGCCTCAGACTGAGACAGACTCGGGGTCAGTTCCCAGCCCCAAGACTTACCCCTAACTCACCAACCATGCTTTCCCCATCCATCAAGCGGAAAATGTGCAGCAGCCCCTCCCTGGGAGGATTCTGAAGGGTGCTAGGTGAGACGGGCCCGGGGGCACTGCAAACAGGGCCGGCACGGAGTGCGCGCCCAGGAAACAGGAGCAGGTACAATTGGAACGGAAGTACTCAGGACCCAAATTTTGAAGGTGAATGGAAAAGGGAGACCGAAAAGGGGTGAGACACCTCAGACAATTCACAGGTAAAAGGTTTAACGGGGGCGCCAGGAGGAATAAAGACAGAATATGTGCCTAAGGAGGAGTAACAAGAAGTCGTAAGAAATATCTGAAGTTTTAAATCCCCAGCGTCTCTATACCTCCTTGCCAAGCAGTTCGCACACAGTCCTGTGATTCTTCAGAGCATCCTGAATTGCCTGGATCTGCATAGACACTGCCGAAAGCACAGACTCTTCCAGTCTATTGAATTCATCAAGACAGCCCCAGGCCCCACACTTTACCAAACCAACAAAAATTCGTCCCATGGACTTCACATCGATGCCCTAAAAAATAACAGCAAAAATTATATCCATGAAAAAATAATTAGGATCTCTCATAATAATTTAATACTTTGATATTTATGGGCAAGGTGATCATTTCACCTACCTCTGCCTCTTTTGCTCTTTTTTTAAGTACAGATTAAATAGCTACACTTTGCAGGGTGGTTTCAAACAATAAACAAAATAATTCATGTGAAAGTGTTCTGGAAAATACACATAACTAAACAGATACAAGATTTTTAGTTGTGCTTTAAGTTGAAATATAAATCCTACACAAAATGTTTTGAAAATGGTATTTTCAAAATGAATCTCTTTTCCTTTCTGTTCACTATTCTCCTTACTAAAAACATTTTTCCTTCCCTTCCCCTATATTCATTTGTTTTGTTTCTTAAATTTCACACGAGTGAACTCGAGGAAATAAAGTGAGGGTTGCTGGGGGGGGGGGAGGGATGGGGTAAATGGGGGATGGAAGGAGGGCACATAATGTAATCAGCACGGGGTGTTTTGGGGGGTTTTGTTTTAGATTTTATTTATTTGACAGAGAGAGAGAGAGAGAGAGAGAGAGCAGGGGGAGCAGCAGAAGGAGAGGGAGAAGTAGGCTCCCAGACAGCAGGGAGGCCGATGCGGGGCTCGATCCCAGGACCCTGAGATCGTGACCTGAGCTGAAGGCAGGCGCCTAATGACTGAGCCACCAGGCGCCCCTGCACAGAGTGTTATAAGCAACTGATGAATCACTAATTTTAAAAAAACAAAAACAGGGCACCCGGGTGGCTCAGTCGTTAAGTGTCTGCCTTCGGCTCAGGTCATGGTCCCAGGGTCCTGGGATCGAGCCCCGCATCGGGCTCCCTGCTCAGCAGGAAGCTTGCTTCTCCCTCTCCCACTCCCCCTGCTTGTGTTCCCTCTCTCCCTGTGTCTCTCTCTGTCAAATAAATAAATAAAATCTTTAAAAAAACAAAAACAAAAACATTTTCCTACCCTCTAACATAACCCTTCATTCTGTATTTAAAATTATTTATTTGCACTAGTTCCCTTTAGAAAAGTTATGAGATTATACTCTCTGCAACCTCTCTCCATTTTATTGTTCAAATAAAACAAATTCTGTTTTCAAGTTATACTCAAAAGTAAAGTGATTTTGAAATAGGGCATTTCCTATATAAGTACATGAATAGTAATCCAAACTCTTATAACTCACACACTATTATCTAGTTTGTAATTATGCATTCTACCTCATCACAATTAAAAACTAAAACTTGTCTCCCAAGAAGTGCACCCAAGGCCTTGACGGATTCAGTTTTTCCAGTCCCAGCGGGCCCGTAAGGGTTTCCTCCGAGACCCATCTTCATGGCTTGAGTGAGAGTGAGGTAGCACTTGTCTGTCAGCGGCGTATAAACCAGCTTGGGAGCATTGCCCTATGCAAGGGAAACAGAAAGTTTGAATATTCATGTTTTATTAAACCTTACAAACATGAAGTTGTGGGACTAGTTAAAAAGCTAAAAAGGCAACAAAAAAGTTAAAGCTGCTAACACAGAAAAATATCCAAAATATTTTCTTACTAGAAGAAACTTTTTAAAGCACAAACTGAAATTAAACTTATTTAATCCCAAGCATGTAGTTTATTCCATCCTCAATTAACATATTGGAAGGTTTTCCAAATAGTCTCTCAAGTTCTTGATAGTGGTAAAAAGACGTACTGCTAAGGCAAAGAAACCCAAAACTCTATCATACAATAATAATCACTCTATCTTGTATTTTAAAATTCATGTAAATTAATTCCCTGAATCTTATGATCTTCATAAATCAGGACCACTTTGGAGACTCAAATGTAATTATTTTGAAAACTTCCTTATGAAGTTAATAATATCAACTCATCAAATAATTCTCAAAATGTCTAAGTTATAGGGTAAACAGATTCCAATTCCAGCTGCAGTTATAGAGTTTTTCCTTAACTTAGGTAAACAGATTTGGGTCTCAAAACACATTTCTTTTCTGAAAGAGTCAGCGGGCGACTCTCCTGACATACCCTTACTAACATAATTGTCTGACATAGTCTGATGACTGACTCATTATCATGGGACAAGGCAGAGAGGATACAGCTGGATTTACTGAAAACAGGTTCCATGAGCTAGGTTATTGGTTTGAAAACTGTCTATCTCACAAACCGAGAGCATTCAGCAAGTGTATTTTGGCGTGGCTGCGACGGCACCAAGTGTGTGGTGTGGGGGGAGGGGCATGGGCCAGACTCCTTCCGTCAACGTTGCTGGACTCCAATGTCCCTGGATTAAAGAGACAGCTCCATTTCTATATAAATGCTACTCTAAGAAAAGGCACATTCACAGAATTCAGTACAACACCACCATTATTTTCACTTTTCTGTAAATATTTCTCTGATATAACATCTTCTTAATTATGATGAAACAGAAAAGACAGTCGCACACAAAAAAATTCTTAAAGGTTATGACCAAAATAAATATAATTCTGTCATCCAACAGCAAATTTCCTTTAAAACAGTTTCAACTGGAAAAATAAAATACTTTGCCACCAGTCATACCTGATACTCATAAGTATACTGAAGTTCAGAATCCACCATTTGCACATAACATGTATGATCACTTTTCATGTAAAATCTGACTTGTTTTTTCCAGGCCCAGTCTTCAGTTGTATGAACTTGAACTTGGTTTAACTGCTTTACCACATCAATATTATGAATAATATCAAGAATCAGTGCTTTAAGTTTAAGCTCCAGAATGCCAGATTCTGTATGCAAATTAAAATATTTGGAGAAAATGTCAGCCTGTGACTTATGTATTTATTACATATATACACAGATTTTTTAAATGAATTTAAATGGTAATTTTGTGATACATTTGAAAGATACAGTCATACAAGTCACAGAAGTCAAACATATGTCAAATCCACCAGTAAAAAATAAGAATTTTGCATATGAAAATGAAGGCACCAAACTTCAGGGAGAGAGGGTCGGGTTCCTTACGCAAGGGAGCAAGCACACTGCAGCCTATTTCTCCCTCTGAGCCCAAGTATAAAACATGCACAACGTGCCCTCAATGGCTATTCCAGAGTCTGAAAAACACAAAGTATCAGGCAAATTGGGGAAGATCTGAACGAGAAGTGCCACCAAGCCAATCGTCCCTTTTTCTTTGTCTCTCTGGTGTCCCCAGGCCTGGACCCACTGCAGCCAGAAGCCCGACAGGTGCAGTTGGGGCGAGCTCCGGGAGTAAGGCCAGCAGTTGGGGTGAGCTCAGGGATGGGGGGAGGCCGGCGGTCAGGGTGAGCCTGGGGGTGGGGGAGGCCAGTGGTCCGGGTGAGCTCCGGGATGAAGGCCGGCGGTCGGGGTGAGCTTGGGGACGGGGGAAGGCCGGCAGTCAGAGAGCAGAATGGGAGCCCAAGAAAACCAGAAAACACTGGGTGGAGTATGGAGATGGAGGAGATTGGGAAAATGACTCTAGAAACTGGATTTATGATTCCTGGGCTCACCCTCAGCTGGGCGGATCTCTTCCTCGCCATCAAACCAAAGCCTCCGAGAGCCGGCCATTAGATGGCACACATGTGAGGGCGTGTGAGTAGTGTTGCAAAGACTATTTTGTTTGAATTACTGAAGTGTAGTTGACGTGCAAGGTGGTAACTGTTTCAGGAGCACAGCATGGTGCCTGACGATGCTACACACGAGTGAAGGACTTCTAAAAAAGAGCTGGCATCAGAACCACAGCCCAGGGAAGGCTGGCTGGAACGTGGGGCCTGAACCCAACACGATCAACCACTAACAGAAACCGTCAACATTACCCAAAGGATGTAAACAAGACCCAGACACTCGTAACACAATATTCACAATGTCCGGGATACAACCCCACATCATTCCACATGCAAAGAACCAAAGCAATACTTCCTTAAGGAAAGAGAGTGAAGGTGAAATAAAGACACTCTCAGATGCAGGAAACTTGTAAGAAGGAAATCAGAGCCAGCAACTCCACCTACAAGAAGCGCCGAAGGAAGTTACTCCATCGGCAGGAAAGTGAGAGTGTCAGGATCAAGGAAGGGCAACAGAAACGGTGAGCATCCAGGTAAACACAGCAGGACACTCTTCTCGAGTCTTTAAAATGTTTGATGCTAAAGGCCAACACTGTCACGCAGTCTGAGTTTTCAGGGCACGCAGGGGTGCGGCACGAGACCACAGCTACACAGAAGAGGATAAAGAAACCTGTGTGGGGGAGGTTCCTACATTTGTTTAAAGCAATGAATTACTGATTCTAAATACAATATAAAAGCATGTATATTCTAATTCCTAAACTAAACCTCTGAAATAGGTGATGGGTTGAAAGATACAGTCAAAAACACAAGACATAAATTAAGATAGAATAACAAGAAAAAGTTCAAATAACCCCAAAGCAGGCAGAAGACGGACCACTTTTCATACCAGTGTTCCGTGGATCCTCAGAACTGGTATCAATGCCAGTATAGTGCTCTAGCTTGGTCACCAGCTGTGTCTCAATCTGATGAAGACTATGATCTTTGATAGCATTTTCTACATCTTCAGTGAATTTAATCTGCTCTGCCAAACATAGTATCTAATGAATAAAAAGAAAAGTTATTTTTAAAAGGTAAATTTACTTAGAAAATTTCACCAGCTTAAAGAAAGATACCTTTTTCCAGGTTCCCAGCTGTGTACTGGGTTTCCAACAGAATATTTCACGGGAAAGCTCACCAAGAACTCGCCTCACGCTACTCTCCCACGTGCCTAGTTCCTGGTCCTAGACCCCACCAGGCTCACCGTAACCTAAGAGGCTCTGTATTTTCTTCTCCCGACTCTCCTCTTTATGAACGGCTTCTCTTCAGAAAAAGGATGCAAAGGTATCAGTGCCTTCCAAAATAATCTCAGGCTACTACAGAAGTCTAAACTTTCGAAATTCCAATTTTATCTTAAATTAAATTCTGTCTTCATCTTTCAGTCTAATACCCATAAACAGAAACTAGCTATAGATCAGGAGAGATATCCTTATATTTACATAAAACATGAAATGCTAACACTGCTTGAAAGGCTTTCTGTAATTGAACCAACCTAGCACTGGTACTGATACAGCCATTATACATTTAACTATACATTATACATTAACTATACATTATACATTATACTAGCCTTTGAAAACTTATATTAAAATAGTTTAGCAGAGTTCTGAGATGGATGCAGAAAACCAATCATACAAAATGACTAAACCTACTGACCAATTACTATGGAACAGTTTTTTCTGATAGATACTTTTCAGCATCTAGATGAATACCATCAAATGCCTCTACTTATCAGAGTAACTCATTTGGTTATCTACATATACATTTTATAACTTCACACAGCAGGCTAAGCTGCTGTCTTGTTCTAACTTAAGACAATGTATTAACATACTATCAAAAATATTATATAAATACCATTATATAAATAGCATTACATACCATTCTTTAAAGGAGGAATGACTCTTTCCAGGGCAAAGTTGTCTCCCCTAATTTGCGGGACAAACTCACCAGTCTCTTTCATCAAATGTATGAGGAAGCCTTTAAGCAGATCCAAATCCGCTTTTTGAGAAAAGACCTTTGCTCTTTAATCTTCATACAAAAATGTTCACTTGCTACCTCCAAACTAATACTCCTATCTGTGGATTCCCTTTCAGGCAATACTACCGAATTTCTGCATTATAAATGCACATTGATAATCTCAATTTTTAACAGTCCACTATACAACTTCTGTGAGAGGCTAAGAGAAATGGTAGTCGAAATACAGTCCTGGCTACTTCTCAGGCCACACTACCATTATGGTATCTGGGCAGTCACTAATATTATTAATAACCTAAAATCCAGCACTCATTAACAGTGCTTTGCAAACGTTTTACACTTTAACCTTCAAAACAAGTTGGCACCGTACATATCATCATGCCCTCTGAACTGAGTGCCTACAAGAGTCACTCCGAGAACACAGGCAAAAGCAGGATTTGAACCAAGGCCTGTCCAATCCCTTCCACTCAGCATGCTGTCTCCTTCCCAGATGAGAACGTTCCTTCTCTACATTATTTCAGGTTCTTACAAAAAGCCTCTAGAAAGCTGAACTAGCAGTAATAACTCATACCAGATACTCATGCAGTTATACTATTCAATCCCCGTACTCTTGAGAGAAATTTTTCTTCGCACTAACTGCTAAGACTTTGTTTTGGTTGACAGTGAATTCTTTGTTTTGGTTGACAGTGAACTATTCCTATTTTCAATAGTTCATGTTTTTACGGCGACAGTGAACTACTGACACTTTCTGTAGTCCCCATTCTCAGCCAGGTGCTTGCGAGCCCTGAGGTGGGCTGCAGGCTCGGACCAGCAGCTTCCCTCCCGTGCCTACAGCACCCCGCGCATCTCCTGACACCGCTGTCATTTCCCCAATCAATCGCTATGAAATCCTTCCTTCTGGAAATGTTTTAATACTCTGTCTTTTACTCCAAGTTCATTTGAATCCTACCTGGAAGTTGAAAGGAGTAGAATACATTTCCAGAAGCAACAGAGCAGCTTACCTCTGACTCTGCAATGGCATTATTGTTTGCTGATGATTACCCTTAATTTTCTCTAAGAGCTTAACAAGAACTGTTAAAACATACTTCAGTTTGTCTCGACATACCAGAAGATGCAAATGATAGGAATGAGACAATGGCTAAGAATCTAAAATATTCAAGTTTCCCATCTAACTTCTCAAGCTTTAAAAGAACCAACATAAAACTTGTTCCAATAGCTACTAAATGGTTTAGTCTGGAAAGCACATAACCTTGAGCAGTTGGGTAGATTTTCCTGTGAGAAATCACCGAGTATCTCCAATGCCTACTTTTTACAGTTCCCAAGAACCAAAGCCCCTGATGTTCCTTACCCGTGGTATTAGTCTCAGCCTCAGTGAAACAAATCCTGAACAAGGCAGGATATTTAACACAAGTCTCAGCACTACACTGTACCACACTGGGTAACACCTGGACCACGTCCTGTAAGATCCAGATCCACGGGCGTGCTTCAGGTCCACGACCCACCATGCAGACTAGCTCTCGGCTCCCCTGCCAACATCCCAGTTCGGCGCCATGGCCCTATTTCAGACATGCACGAACACCCCGCTAACCTCCCGCCAGCGCCAGCCTCTTGGGTGACTGCACGGGAGATGGAGGCCCAGTGGCATGGATCCCGTGCCTCTGCCTCAGTGATGCACTAACCACCTAACCAGGAAGCTGCTGCATCGCTGACCCCTGTGGCTGGCCTCGAGTGCCTTTGACCCGCAAGCCTCTCAATCACTACCATGCACTTCTTCTGTCACAGTCTACGGGGGAAGGAACAAAGACTCGGAAGTTAAGCAATCTGTCAGAAGTAACTGCTAAAGAAAGAGAGAACAAGATGATGCCAGTTGTCGGGCCCCCCGGCCTCCGTGTCAGGGATCTTCCCATGAAGCCAGGCCTGCCTACCTTCCAGACAAGACATGAGCCCCCTTACCTGTGAAGGGAACAAGGATGGGTCAATTGAACCTTGACAACTTCGTCCAGCAGTAACACATTCTATCAACAACTGCTTCAAAGTCTGCTTCATTTCCAAGGCTAAATCATTTAACCAGGTCTGAAAATAAAATTAAGAATAATATATACAAGGAGCTCCTGAGTGGCTCAATCAGTTAAGCATCCAACTCTTGGTTTTGGCTCAGGTCGTGATCTCATGGTGGTGAGATTCTCTCCCTCTGCCCTTCCCGCCTGCTCATGTGCTCTCTCTCTCTCAAAATAAATGAATAAACCTTTCAAAAAAATAATAATATACACAAGTCATGAAACAAATATACACTCTATTGACTGACCCTATTCATTTATTTCAAGAGGCAGGATTATAATTTCTTATTGACTCTCACACTCCCAAAATGTGTTCTATGACACAGTAATTTATTAGTAAAGAAGTTAAATAATTCGAGGAAAACAATTTTCTTACTCTTGGGATAATGGTTAAGTGTGAAAACTCATAAATGTATAGTTAGCTGTCACCGTCATCATCTCTACAAATGACAATACGAGCAAACTAACCCCTTCATTTCAACATTACAAGAAATCAAACTAGAGAACCGGGCCAATAAAGCAGAGTCGCGGTGACTGGCTCACCTCGGGGCTCATGCTATCCTGTGAGCTCATATTCAGAAAGCTGCAGTGGAAGAAGGGACTGCTTTATTAGGGTGAGCTCTATTATGTGGGGAGCTAAGCTACTTCTTTAAACAGAACTAATTTTGTTTCAGGGTCAAAATAATACATTTTTCATTTGAAGATAGATAAAATAATAAAGTTAACTGGTATTAACAGAACAGTAACTGATAACAATAGCAATGAGTATTTATTAATCATGACTCTAAAAGACTGTATATTTGCAATAAAATGTAAGTGCAAAACCTACAATGCAAATAGCTTTTCATCATCATTAAACTCTAAGCTCTGGACTTCTCCAACTCTGGAGCCCTTTCCGGTATGCAGCAGCCTGAACTTCACTGCAGCTCAGACGCCGCGGGGGCTCCAGCATGAGAATGACTCTGTGCGAGGCCGCACACACCCGCTCTGCTGATCACGGCCTCAGCCTGCAGACTTCCCGTGCCCTCTGCCAGGAAAGCTGCTCAGACGCACGCTCTACTGCTCAGACGCACGCTCAGACGCACGCTCCTCCTCCCTCTTCGTCCGCTCCCAACAAAACCGCAAGACAGGCAAACAACAACACAGCAACAAAACCCTTCACCAAACACAAACATGGGAGCTCCTAACAAACCTGTGCTTCCAATCACCTGACTGATGTCATCAACATCCAATCAAACGTTGAGGCCCACTCAGGAACAGAAATTCTGCTCAACTGTAGAGATAGATATGTGCGTGATCAGTCACAGGCCCCAGCCACTAGCTGGAAGATAATCCTGGTCTGTGAAAATTACAGTTCAATGTGCTGCGACCTCCTGCTGTCTGGTTTCAGCTGTACCCCTGTCGTACGTCTTTGACCATTCACTTCCAAGGCTCCAGGGTCCATTAATCCACAGTTGTGGATGTGCATGCATTCGTTTTAAACTTACTTGTTCACCCAAATCATCTCATATAAAATCATCTTATACAGTCATCACCTCATACAACACATTTTGGGTGGGTGAGAGTCAATAATAAATCATAATTCCACCTCCTGAAGTAAATCATCTTTTTCAAATACCTAGTGAGTATTTAGGCTCCTAACACTATCTAGTGTACTTCAGTGGACGGTCTTTGCAGCAGACAGTAAGATGGGTATTTTACAGACGACAGAGCTGTGATCCCAAGTCACACAACTAGTACGTCACGCAGCTAGTAAGTCACACAGCTAGTAAGTCGAGGAGTTAAGATTAATATCCAGTCTTTCCGACTCCAAAGATTCTTTTCATAATTACACAATGCCTTCCAAAGACTAAAAATCTATATTTTCTTCAATATCAAATCATTCTCAACCTAACAAATAATTCTTTTAAGATACAAGATGAGTTTCCTAAAAGGCCTAAGATCACCCTACAAATAGACTAAATTATTTTTGATACAAAGTTCATAGTTTCTTTTTATTTTCATACTTGAAGAATTACTTGCCTCTACATTATTTGACAGAAGAACTTTATTTTTAAAAGGTACAACTTCTCCCTCTAAAGATTTCATTGCAGTTATATGTTTAGATTCTTCATCGAAGCACACACTGTTAATACCTATAATATAAAACAATTGAAATGTAAAAGGATTAAAGGCCTAATAAACAAGATACATCATTACCACAGTGTATAATGTGTACCTCATAATATGTTTAATTATTGGAATTATGTTAATTGTCCCATGTAATAGAACAGTTTTTCCTAACCAAAAATTGAAAACAACCAAAATGCCCACCAATAGGTGAATGAATAAACTATTTATATTCAAACAACACAATACTACTCAGCAATAAAAAGAAGTAAAATGTAGGTGCAGGTATCTCAAAAACATGATGATGAGCAAAAAAAGGCCAGACACAAATGAGCGCATGAAAACACGCACGGATGATTCCACTAACATGATGTAAGACAAAAGAGAAGGAGGAAGGGGGGGGCAGACGGGACCTCCCTTCCTCCAGATTTGTACTTTATTTTATGGTAGACAAAAATACTTCAATATACTGATATACACATACACCCAATTTTAATCTTCACAAAAACCCCGTAAGTTGTTATTTCCAATTTAGAGGAGGAAAGTAAACTTCAGAGAGGTGAACGGGGAGCTGGCTAATCCAGGGTAGAGGCCGAGTTGAAAGCAAGCCTGCTGATTCCAAGAGCTCTTGCCACCGCCTCCCCCAGCCCAAACCAGAGCTGCGGATGGAGCGCCCGAGGGCCTCACCCCCAGGGCCAGGCAACACCGGTGTAGGGCCCCGGGAGCTAAGACAGGAGGGCTCCACAGGCCATATGGCCTCGGTCACCTCCCCCACTGGGCACTGCCGCACCAGAGCCGCCCCCGACCCCAAGCGGCATGGCTGCACTCCAACAAAACCGCATGGCAGGAAGCGCAGCACCAAGCCAGGCGGCCTGGGGGCCTGTCGGTGGCTGACACCTGACCATAAGTGAAGATGGCGACGGTGTTTCACCTCATTTGAAAAATATAGCTGTTCTCCAACAAATGGAACATTCTGAGACAACAGTCATCATTATTTTTATAGCAGACGGAGTGCATGGTCCCTGACCCGCTGACAGCAACTCAGCAGGAGGGACATGCACGGCACCATCACCACACTGTTCACCAGGTGACCTCGCCTCGGCCCACAGCCGGCCCCCGACGGCCCTCCCCCGCCCCAGACCTCCCCAG
Organism: Eumetopias jubatus; assembly: GCF_037043125.1. Classification (NCBI taxonomy): domain Eukaryota; kingdom Metazoa; phylum Chordata; class Mammalia; order Carnivora; family Otariidae; genus Eumetopias; species Eumetopias jubatus. Next base: position 112,511,746 of record NW_028274819.1, read on the forward strand.
TGGCAACGCCTTCAGAGGGTGTCCACTCGGCAATAAAGGGGTGCGTTCTCCTTCTCTCTGCAGCCAGTGCCTGCCGCCTTCCCACCCTGCTGCTAGCAATGACCAGCACGCTCTGCAGACCACAGCTTAGATGTCCCCTTCGAGATGGCCCAGGAGGACGCGAACTGCTCCTCAGCCGCGGCTGTGGCAACCACAGGAGGTGCCGTGGGTCTGTCCACGCAGCAGGCTGTCCTTCCACTAAACTATAAACTCTTCTTGAGTGGGACACGCATTCCATTCAACAGTCTACCTCGGAGCCTAATACTATGCCTGGCAGATCCTGAAACACAGTAACTACGTGTTGAAGACCTGTTGACTCTTACCAGCAAACAGCTTTTTGAGGTGAGACTGGATCACTGAGGGGCTAGTCGACTGGCCCAGCACCTCCAGCAGGTCATCGTCACCGAGGAAATAAAATCTGGGGAACGCTGAGCGTTTCTCCTGACACAAACACAAACAAGAACAAGAGCCTTAGATTTTCAAATGAGTCATGCAATAAAGGACTTTAAAATTTATTATAGAAGTACTTCTAAAAAAACATGCCTCCAGAAACTCATTTAATGATTTCTGACATCTCTGAAGCTGATCAAGTATCGTCAGCAGAGAATTTCTGATTCCCGCGTGAGTAGTTAACGTTGTGACTCTATTGTCTGTCTTGATGTCAGCCATTATCGACCTACAGAAGAAAAAACAGTTATTTTTACCTTTATTTTAGCAGTTTTCGGCTGAAAATACTGAGACATTTATTTTTTGCCTGCTTAGAACAAACTAAAAGTAACACTATTTTAACAGCAACACATCATTATGCTTCTAAGAAATAATGCTAAAAATTAAGAATAGCCCATTACTGTTTTTAAATACTTTATTTCTTCTTCTTTAAGTGAGCTTTACACCCAGCGTGGGGCTTAAGCTCATGACCCCGAGATCTGGAATCCTATGTTATACTGACCAAGCAAGCCATGTGCCCCCCCCATTACCATTTTCAACCTACCTTATTGCAAATTCTCCAATTTCATTCATTCACTAAACACCTATTAAGCCCTATCTCGTAGAGATAACGGCCCAGTGACAGAGAAAGATATTAAATATTTTCTAAAAATATTTAAATAAAATTATGACAAACGCTTGAGAAAGTCACTGAGGTGGAGATCCGCACGGTGACTAAAAGAAAACGTTGGTGAGCAGGAAAGGAGCAAAAGCATCTCTGAAGCAAACAGAGCAGTGCAAGGGAGGCTGCAGAAGTGGACACGGAGATTAGGCTTTATCCTCGGAGCAAAGGGAAAGAAAAGCAGCAATGAAACTTCCCTTGTCACAGACTACTCTGGCCGCTGGGCAAGCAGCTTAATGGAGAAGACAAGCACAAGCCGAAGGTCGGGAGAAAGGAGAGACAGAAAAGATATGCTCCAATAGATCAAGTAGGTTAGAATCAACAAACGTGCTAACTTAATGCATTTGGAGGTGTTTGGGAAGGTCAAATATCCATTACGCTTCCGCTCTGAGCAATTAGTTAGGCGGTACCAGTTACTGAGAAAGGAATGGGGAAGATTTGGGCTAAAGGGATGAACTTGCGAATCTAGTTTTGAAGTGCTGAGGATGTTCAGTATATTGGAGCTCAGAGGAGAAAGATGGGCTCGATAAATACCCTGAGAGGCCGCAGCAGGTAGAAGAGAATGAGGGGGTGGCCATGAGCGCCCACAGAGGGCACAGAGAGAGAGAGAGAGAAGAACCGGAGGCTGAAACCGGGGGAGTGCCCACACCTACATGCTGAGAGAGGCCTGAGCACCAGGAACTCGAGCGGACCCAGACGACCAGAAAACTAGACGACAATATCCCAGAAGCCAAGGGAAGGAACTCTCCAACAAGAGATGCTCACCTCTGTAAATACTAGTCAGAGATGAAGTAAAACGAGGCATGAAAAATGCCCAGCAAATTTCAACAGGAAAGGAATGGGTAACCCTAGGAAATAACAGGTATAGATCAGTACTCTTACTTATCATTACCCTTGTGCTCCAGTACTATTATTGTTAATATCAGGTAGTGCGGTAGGGACAGCAATCAGATCCATGTGGTTCAAGAAGTAAATGGCTGAGGGCGCCTGGGTGGCTCAGTTGGTTAAGCGACTGCCTTCGGCTCAGGTCATGATCCTGGAGTCCCGGGATCGAGTCCCGCATCGGACTCCCTTCTCAGTGGGGAGTCTGCTTCTCCCTCTGACCCTCTTCCCTCTCGTGCTCTCTCTCTCTCATTCTCTCTCTCTCAAATAAATAAATTCTTTTAAAAAAAAAAGAAGTAAATGGCTGAATGAGAGCAAACAGCTCCTTGGAGGATCCAACAGAGAAAGAGGTTGAAGACACAGACGGTACTCATAAAGTAAAGGTACTTAGCTTGTGTTGAGCACCTCATGATATGAATGAAAAAACTGCCACGCGTGTCGATGTTTTACGCTGCCATACTTACCGAAAATCCTCATCAACTCTGTTGAAGCGTGTCTGTTCTTTTGGCAACGCTCCACGGCCAAAAATGGGTTCCAGATATACCCACTTCCTCTGAATATGGTTTAAACTCTGTAGGTATTCATCTAATTCTGCAAGTTTTCTTTCCCAAATTGACACTTTATCTTCAAATCCTTTATAATAAGGAGAATCCTTTAAGGATTGAAGAAGGCACCTGTTATCTCCAACTTGATTTACTATGTCTTTCCAGTCTTTAATTAGCTTGATAGTTCGACGTTGGCTGTCTTCATAATCAGTCAAAGTAAATACTGCTCCAACTCCCCAAAGATCAAGTTCACGTAAAGCTTCTCTGATTGTAACTTCACCTTGTGCCCGACTATTTAAATCCTAATTAACACAAAATATCCATATTTATTTCAACATTAATAACCATAGACATAAATCATAAAACATTTCAATAGAAGATATATGTTTATTTGGTTTTTCACAATAAAGCAAATAATAATAATAATAATAAGTGAATATATTTTACATGCAATCCAAGAGAATTGCTAATTTATCAAAGAGATACCAGATACTAAGTATCCAGGTTCACATGGTCAAAGTATGTATAAAGTTCTGCCATATACTTTTTACTTCTAAAAAAGAAACAGAATTCAAGAATCTATCACAAAACACAAAAATAGGCTGGCTTCGGGGCGCCTGCGTGGCTCAGTAGGTTACATGACCAACTCCTGATATCAGCTCAGGTCATGACCTCAGGGTTGTGGGATCCAGCGCCAAATTAGGGTCTGTGCTGGGCATGGAGTCTGTCTAAGATTCTCTGTCTTCCTCTCCCTCTGCCCCTCGCTCCCTCCCCCTCTCTGAAAAAAAAATAATAGTCTGGCATATTTAAAATTTTGCACACCTCAGGAATTTTATTGTAATTTAATTTTAAGTTCTGATATGCCTAAAGTGATTAATAACCATCTTCTACACAAGCCATGCTTTATAACCTCACAATTATCTAAATAGGCTCCAAGATTATGAACACACACAAAGGTACATATTTTAAGTATGAAATACGACAATCTGACATCAAGAGTACTTTTCTTTTTGGGGCGCCTGGGTGGCTCAGTCGGTTAAGCATCTGACTCTTGGTTTCAGCTCAGGTCGAGATATCAGGGTCATGAGATCGAGCCCCATGTGGTGTGTCGGGCTCCTCGCTCAGTGGGGTGTCTGCTTGAGATTCTCTCCCTCTGCCTCTGCCCCTCCCCCCGTGTGTGCACACGCTCTCTCTCAAATAAATAAATAAATAAATAAATAAAATCTTTAGAAGAGAGCAAATTCTTTCATTTTTACACTGAATGGGCAGAATGCAACACAGAAAGTCAAATGTTAAAACTGAGAGCTGTGCAAGTTTTACTTTTACCTGAGACCTTTTCTAAACCTGATTAGCAAATTGGTTCTTGGTTTAGCTCTCTGGATTTTGGCTTCTCTTCGCTTTTATTTACAATATATCCCATGATTTTAAATATATTTTATGTAAAATGATTTGTATTTGTTTGCTTTTTTTTTTAATTAAAGCTGACTCCCTTCTTAAACCAAGACATTTCTTCATTTCATATTTTTTCTCTCTCTCAAGGAAGGGGTTTATAATGCTTCTATACCCCCACACATATTCAGGTGCATTACTAAAGAATAATGGAATAGGGGAATAGTCACTATACTAAGAGAAAAAAAATTTAACTTGTTGTTTTATTTAAATAAAATACAAAGCAAAACCATATGTTAACAAAGGTCATATCTATGAGATATTTATAAAAGTGAATCCTACTTTAAGGTCTGAAGCTTTGGCAACAACCGTATCAGCTACTCTGAGGAGATCACCAAACAGTAACTTCTCCAGGCTGGTCCCCCGAGGAAGACCAAGTAGACGAAAAAGGTCAAGCCAGTGATCTGGAGATAGATGCTCTCCTCTCACATATTTCAAAATAGGTATCACAGTCTGTTAAAAAAACATATGTACACACATATATATTATCAAAATGCAAATTATTTCCTTTTATGATTAGCTATAAAAATTTTAATTACTGCTATCTTATTTAATAATCTAGAAATCAAATTCTCAAACAGAATTGCACAAAATTTTTTATTAAACATTGCTGTGGATATATGCAAGTATCCCTTTGTAGCATGATGTATTTTAAAACATGACCTAAAATATTTCTATTTTTATTATTTAGGATACGACCTATATCCTAAATATGCTAAATGACCCATATCCTAAATTGCAGTAGGAGGTATTCCAATTTATGGAAAGCATAAATTTCTTAGTTAAAGCTTTTCCAAAAGCGTAGGAGAAATATCAGTAACTTCTATGGTTTATTCTATCCTTCCTATTTTCTTCATGTAATGGAATCACTAAAACCAGAAACTGGAATCCCAGCTCCCTCAGCTGCACAACGACCCCAAGGTGACTCTGGCACAGCAGGAGCACCAGGTCTTACTTTGTATCTGTCGACTTCTGACTGCAACTTCACCGTCATGGCCGAATGTTCCTCCACTTTCCGTAACCTGTCGTGCCAAGTCATCAAGAACTCCTCCAACAGATACGTCTTAGTCCTGGAAAACATCAGGACACCTTAAAATGCACATCCCCCAACACACCACCAAGTTATAAGAATCTAAACAGCGCTTATGAGCCACACCGAAACGTGATCCAGTCTTCGCTGGCCATTTCCTGAAGCCCCTGCTGGAACTCTTCATAAAGCGCCCAAATCTGCGCAGAGCTCTCAATGTCCTTGGAGATGCTACACGCCAAGGAGAAGCTGGGCTCTTCTAGTCCAAAATGACGGCAATCATCACTATAGAAAGAAAGAGTGAAATATCATTAGATTCTTAAAAAACTGTTACATCTCACTATTACTGAACTGCGTTCCCTGTGTGTGCATGAATGTGCGCACACCTGCATATCTGACAGTGAGCCAGACAGTGGGGGACTGCGTGAGAATTTTACTGTAACTTTTAAGTATAACCTCTTTTAAATTCATAAATGTGCATTTTTCTAAAGGAGTCAAAGTGGAGCTGGTAACACATATTATGTACATTATATACATCATAAAAATAGAAATATTCAGAATCATTTATATTCACGGATTAACTGAGAAGAGATTAATATTAATATCCAAGAGTTAGATTCTGGAATATAAGATACCCTTTTAGATAAAAGGTATAATGCCATTTAGTAAGTGTGGTACTGAATCCTCCACTCCCCCATGAAGACAACTATCTTACGGATGCATTTGCGCAAAAAGAGGCCAAACCTAAAACCACATTTAAACTTAATACCTTGTGGGTGCCTGGGTGGCTCAGTCGGTTAAGCGTCTGCCTTCAGCTCAGGTCATGATCCCAGGATCGTGGGATCGAGTCCCGAGTCGGGCTCCCTGCTCAGGGGGGAGACTGCTTCTCCCCCTCCATCCACCCCCTCAACCCCCACTGCTCCTGTATGCTCTCTCTCTCTCAAATAAATAAAATCTTTAAAATAAAATAAACCTAATACCTTGTATTATTGTAACACAAAACAATTTTTTCTTGAAATTGTCTTATTATTTTGCTAGGTTCATTTTTTTTTTCTCAGAGTCTCTGAAAGCAATTTGCCATTAATTTTATATATCCCATTTTTAAATACAATGAAATCACAGAAAGCAAGTAAGTATTCCAACTCCCTAATTTAACTTTTAAGTCAATTTAGTTTTCTGTTCTACTTCTAGGCTTAAACAGAAATTTGCTTTTTTTTTCATCTCCTGACAGAGCCCAGCCACGACTGCTAAGAAAGCAACAGCATGAGCCCTTCTTAGTTCTGTCTTTAAAACTACAGAATTTTATAAAGAAAAACATTAAGATAAACAGATATAAGAATGTTACTGGCTTAACATATACAAATATAAACCAAAATGACTACTATCAATTTTAAAGAAAAAACATACACCAGCTTTTTCCTTATGACTTCAAGATCATCAAACTCAATTTTTTTCTCTTTTATTGATTTGGCACTTGTATCAAGAGCATTTTGCTGGCCAGTTTCAATAATATCATCACCAGGCTTTAGTTGGTCCCAACGAGCTTTAAATTTTTCCAGTTCTTGATAATAGATCTGAAGACGTGACTTCACATTTCCTTTCATTACTTCAATCTGTAAGAGTCAAGAGTTTATATAATTCAATTCATTGTAAAATCTCACTTTCCTTTCATATTTTATTTCTAACATTTTCTATTTAGAGGTGAATAAATACCAATACCAATTTTTCAAAAGATTGTTTTCAATTATTGATTTCAAGTACAATAAAATTTTGATTTCAAAATTAGACCATAAATATTTAGCAATAGGAGATATACTGCAAGCATCATCATTAAAAAATCATTCATGTTATTAGCAGCTTCCACCACAACTCTCAACAAAGTTGATGCGATAAAAGATTTGACCAATGACTAGAGCTGTCCCACACAAGCATACAGCTGCTTAATTAAGGGGGCGTGTCCCGGTCACCCACGCCAAACAGTAAGTTCAGTCAATGGGACGTAAGTACAAGAGCTGTGTATAGCTACCAGGTTGTCCCTTAAAAGACGCCATACGTAGTAGGCAAACAAATTCGCTCATAAGAAAAACTGAAAATAATACGACATACATTCTTTGTATGGCAGGAAGCAAATCAACTATGTGAAATGTTTTACTACATGGAAGTGCTGAGGAGGCGAATTTCATCAGCAATATAAAATTCTTATCTACCTGAACTGTAACGGAATAAAGATAAGCAAGAGATCTTAAGTGAGAAAAAATCAAGTTTCCATTTTAAGAAAATGACTAACAGGTTCTTACCTGATCTTTAATCATAAGTTGGTGACTTTCCATCATCAACTCAAATTTATCCCACTTAGCTTTCAGATTGCTAATTGTTTCCAAACCTCCACCTGCCACAGTTCGTAAAAGTCTGTTTTTATCTTCAGCTTCTTGGAATAAGGGCAAAATCTAAAGGTTGACGAAATAACACGTAAAAAACCAATTTTATCAAATTTCTTAAGGTTCATTTATTCTTATTTGTTCCATGACTAGCTTTTTTAAAATCAAGATTTCTGCTTTGAAATGGTTTGTTAAATTCCTGGATATGAAGCTCCTAATACTAACTTATTATTATACGCAAACCCAGCTAAGGCTGTCTAACATGAGGGTAAAAAAGGATCATAAAGGTGCTCTACAGACTGAGTGACACCGTGAATCAATAAGGACAATGCTACGGTGCTATTCAAGGCAGAGTTCTCACTATAGCAGTTCTACTCATAAGAAAATACTAAAAGGGCTTCTAAAAGAACTAAGATTAGGGATTATCTAAAAGCAGAAATAAACTACATTATTCTACTCAACAGAGAGGAAAAGTCATGAAGATCCTTAAGAAAAAGACAACTGAAAACATGGAATCGAGCCATTCTGCACTAGGACACTCGGTAGAAGAGATAGAAGAAAGTAAGGCTCTAATTTCCCACATGTGAACAGGACTCAGATGAGCCTGAAAAGACAGGATGACAGTCTCCTAGTCAGCCTGCCCCCACTCCTCCGCCATCCAATCCGCACGGCAACAGAGAGACATAAAACACAATTCTGTAACATCCTGCTGCTTAGAGCCCAGCAAAGACTGCCCAGCATCAACAGGATCAACCCTGAAGTCCTGACGTGGCTCATGTGCCAGAGATCTTGTCTAGCTCTTCCTGCCTCGTGTGGTGCCCTAGCATGTGACATCCACGTCTTTTCTCCTCGTTTCTGTGTCTTCCCTCCCACTTCACTCTCAGTCTCCTCTGTACTTCCTCTTACACTTCAACTCTAAATTTTGGGATGTTCTACCCTGCTCCTACAGCCTCCTTTGTCTGCTATCAACCCATGGTCTAGTCCATCCCATGGCTTCACACTTCATGCACATAAAGATGGCGTTCAAGTTTTCATCTCTAGTCTTTATTCTACGTTCCCTATTCCTCATTCAACTTCCATCTCATATCTCAATCCCCACCACCTCCAAAATCCCAACATCTTCCTCTTCCAGTCATTCCCGTTCGTAGTAAATGATACCAGTAGCTTCCCAGCTGCTCAAGCCAAACTTCTAGGAGACACACTCATTCCTCTTTCTCTAACGCCCCTCTGTGTTACACCGTGAAAGTATATTATTTCACTTACCTCTGAACTATCTTTATAATTTCAAGTCTATCACACAGGAGGGACACATAAAAGTTTCCTGACTTGAATTATTTCTCTTCCTTCTTCTAAACAGTTAAAATCATCCATAATATAACCACTCTATTATATGTGTGTGTGTATGTGTACTGTGTGTGGGGGAAGGGGGTGTGTAGTCCTAAATTCAGCTCTAACCTCACACTTCAGCATCCTAAAGTTACAACCCTGGAAGTAACAGCATGAATTATTTAAGTAAAGTCTTACTCTAACACGGCACATCATAAAACAGACTGTAAGTACTCCTGAAGACAGTAATAAATAGGACTGTTACTGTCTCACTGCACCAACGTAACACCAAGAGTCCAATCATGAGCTGACCAACTGGAACAGATAATACATACTCTCTTACAATACTGAAATCATATGATATTTCTATTTTTTTAAAGATTTTATTTATTTATTTGAGAGAGAGAGAATGAGAGATAGAGAGCACGAGAGGGAAGAGGGTCAGAGGGAGAAGCAGACTCCCCGCTGAGCAGGGAGCCCGATGCAGGACTCGATCCCGGGACTCCAGGATCATGACCTGAGCCGAAGGCAGTCGCTTAACCAACTGAGCCACCCAGGTGCCCTGATATTTCTAAATAGTCACATAATATTACCTAACTGAAACATCTCAACAATGAATCATGGAACACTACATCAAAAACTAATGATGTAATGTATGGTGACTAACATAACATAATAAAATAAAATTTAAAAAAAGAAACATCTCCAGTACAGTACAAATAAATTGATAACTTTACTTTGCAATCCTCACCTCTGGTTTCCGTTCTTGTAGCTTACTATATTGTAAATTTGCATCGCCTATCTCCTCCACAGACTGGGGCATAACTGTTAAAACTTCCATAGCCTCAGTAACAAATGTATCAATTTCATGTAGGTGAGCTGAATTAAGTGATATTGAAACAGAATGTTATTATCACCAAAAAGATTCCATTGCATCATTTTAAAAATAAAGAGTGTTAGAAGTCATCACTACATAGCATACATTAAATCTTAAATTTTTATTTGCTCACACAACGAAATTTTAAAATACAGAATAAGCAAAGAAATTTCTCGTCATGGAAGTTTAGCTGTTTCACATTATACCTCAAAATTTTGAGGAAGTTAAAATGTACTCATTATTAGTAAATTTTGCTCAAAATTGGTAACTTTTCCAGTCTTTTAGATAATATGTTAACACATCTCAGTTTAATGGAAAAAGAAACAATGTGGAATTTTGGAAAACAGTAGTAATTTGAAAGAAGGAATACGTTCTAGCAGAATTACCTACCTTTCTCAGTAACATATACAACAAACTGATACTTGCTCATATGGTAAATAGTAAAAATGCCTTCCATTTTTAGACCTCTTAAGAGTTGGATATGGACTTTCCTACTTTATTAAAATTATCATTTTAAGAACACTTCATTTCATAATACTTTCTAGGTTGGTTGATTTTAATCATCACTGGTATTTACATTTCTAATTATCAAAGTGTATGCCTTTATGTATAAAATTAAATTAAAATAAAAATTAAAGAGTATCTTTACCCTGGATGGACTTCTTCAAAGAAAGAACAAGCGTATCAAACAGCTTCTGGATGAGATCATCAATCACAGTCTTCACAGGGTTACAATTAATATTTAAACAATCTACCTTGACCGCACTGAAAAATGCCAATGGACATACTTTGACATGAAAAAGACTTATTAGAGGAAAAGAGTCTTGTTGTAACGATTTTAGCACACATTTCAAAATGTAAATCAGAAAGTATTACTGTGATCTTTAAGCACATTTAGATTTCATTTAGTAAAAATGCTTTCCACGTACTATTACGAAGTTTTCATTAAACAATGATTTTGTTATAATACTACAGTTTTTTACAGTCTCACATGAATATATTTAAATATTTACAAGCCCTTTACTTGTCACAGTGTGCAATGTACTTATCTGAATATAACATGAATTCACTATTCTGCAGTCATATACAAACAATAATGATAAGGGAAAGAAAACAAAGACAGGAGAATATAGATTATTAAGGCACTAAGATAATAAAACAGTAAGATATCACTTTATACCGATCAAATTAACAAAAATGTAATGAATTGTTAATTCATATCTTCAATTGTGTGGGGAAACAGACCTCTCAGAACCACTGGTCAGAGTATAAAACCATGAACTTTTGTGAGAAGCAATTTAGCCATATATCAAGTAATTTTAAAATAGGCATATTCTTTGTCTTATTAACTTCACCTGTAGAATTTATCCTAAGGAAATTTCCAGAGCATATTCCAAGATTTATATACAAGTATCTTCTTCAAAGCATCAATTATAATAGTGAAAAATTAGAAACAAGTTAAATACAAAAATGGCTAAATAAATTATTATATATCCATACAATTAAAAATCAAGTTTTTTGAGGACTAGGTAATAACAAGACAAAATACTAAAGATTAAATAACAAGATACAGTAAAACCCAAATTTTTATGTACTAATATATCTAAAACATCAAATATTCAGAGCAATTTCTATATTTTAAAAAATTTATAAAGCAAATGTACTGTTTTAATGATTGGAAAAAAGGCATTCATTTTTTAAGAACACTAACTGTTTGCACGATATCCTTCATGCAAATTGTAATGCTCTAAGTAAAGAGAAGTTGAACCAGACTTGTTCATCTGAGGAAATTTCATATTTATCTTAAACTACGCAAAGTTAAGAGAGGGCTGGAAATTATGTCACAGAGATTACTTAGAAAGCTACTCATTCTTTTTGAAGCACAGAGCCAGGTGACATTTTAGACAGCAAATTACATGAGCTAAATACTCACTTCTATTATAAAAACATAATTTTCCCTTAAAGCTTTATTTATTCTCTGTCACCCACTAACTGCAAAAGTTTAAACTCCAGGTCTTCACCAGCAAAACAGAAGAGCCAATTTGCTTAATACATGAAATTTTATATAATTATTGAAACTGTGACACATAAAATGTCAAGATTTCTAATACCTGATAAGAAGAGATGGTTTTAGTAAACCTGAGAAATTAATTATACCATAGTTTGCTAATGAATTAACATAAAGTGGTCTGAGTGCAGCAGAGTTGTACCCACGGACTACAGAATCCCGTGGAAAGACTGAATTTACCTTTCACTCGAAAATATTGGTAACATGAAAATGAGGGTCCCTTCAGCCGTAGATAGGATGGCATGGCCCTAGACAGCCTAGCCCAAAACCATATCCTTCCTATTGCATCCAAAATACAACATGAGAATATCACTTTTCTAATCTCATAGCATATTTCTAAGAAGTCCCCATGAATTACTATCTGTGTGTGTGTAAATGCGTATTTGAGCTTACATGAACTCATGTTAATTTATTAGCAAGAAATAGCAAACTGGAAAAAAGGAATGAAGGACAGGCATTCTTTTTGTTTTATTTAGCTTTGGCGGGCAAACGAGGAAAGCTGTCTACACTGAAGGACAGACAAATTGTACTGACAACAGCAGAGGTCTGTGAGCAGGCAAACAGAATGAGCAAGCCTGGATTCAGAGAGTACCCGACAGAGAAGAGAAACCTCAAACACAAACATTACACACCCATATTAATGGCATATCATTACCTAAATCATCTCAGCTCAAACTCACAGGTCATTAATCCCTTCTCCATTCCTCATCCCTCATCTTCCCCAAAGATAAGACTTCATAATACCTCAAGGTATTTGACAATATTTCATAGTATTTCCTCCTCCCCATTTTGAGTACCAACAACTTAATTCAGTTAATTATTGCGGTCTTCTGGGTAATGACAGACTAACCTCTCTTCCTCCATGATCTATTTCTTCCACCATACAACTCATAAATTCCAGATTAACATCCCTCATGTACAGGTACTGACAACAGTTTTGTCTAGAAATCTTCAATAGCTAACCACTCTAATATGAAGGAAATCCAAATTCCCTATCTTAGAATGGAAAACTCTCCCAAATCTGTTCCCTAATTACCCCTTTTCAGGAACATCCCCTCTAGTTCCTAATAAAACATTTATTCATCAAATTCTCAATTAACCAAATTCTTATTTTCAGCATATAAATCCCTCTCCTGGAAATCTCTGCTTGAACCTTCAATTCTCATTTCTCGCTGTCAAAATTCTAGTTCAAGGGGCGCCTGGGTGGCTCAGTCAGTGAGCGTCTGCCTTCGGCTCAGGTCACGATCCCAGGGTCCTGGGCTCGAGCCCCACATCGGGCTCCCTGCTCCGCGGGAAGCCTGCTTCTCCCTCTCCCACTCCCCCTGCTGGTGTTCCCTCTCTCACTGTGTCTCTCTCTGTCAAATAAATAAATAAAATCTTAAAAAAAAATAAAAAAATAAAATGGATTGAACAGACTATCCCACCTGGTCCTAATAATAACAATTAATAGTAACTAACATGATGGGAGAGCTACCTTCTTGAGCAGCTGGGTAGGACGTGCCCCGCAGAGGGCCTCCTGCACAGTTAAGGGCAACACCCAGATGCAGCACCGTGTTGGGGGACTGCCAGGGCATATACCGAAAGGAAGCAGAGCAACACAAAACCGGAGTCAGATGTGTGAGCCACGTGCCAAGTCTGTGTACAAGCCTGTCCCCCAGTCTACTCTGTCCAGCTAGGTCCCAGCCAGCAGAACCTCCAGAGAAAACTTTCTTTAGTCTCAGCAACGTCCAACTCTGATGATACTCAAGTGCCATAGCTGAGCTTTAAAAGAGGTAAGAAAGTGACCGGACTTCGACACCACCAAGGGAGGAGTACCCTTCCCGTCTCGTGGCGGAAACTGCTACGGTACATAAATACGACTCTAACTTCCAATACCTTGGAAGTCGCTCTGCTTCTTTCCCTTTTATTTTCAGTGCTTTAAAATTTCTCTCCCAATCATGGACAGTAGAAAGATGCTTTTCCACTAGAGCTTCCATATCAACTTGCCCAATTACGATCCATTCCTATTTAAAGAATGAAAAACATTACTAGTAAAGAAACAGTACTAATGTATTAACATTTAAAAGCTTAGGGTCCAACTATTAACACTGTTAAAAACGGACAAATGTAAGGTATTCATGTAAATTTTAACTTAAGTATGCAAATAAAGCCATTACTGCAGAGCCTAAAGAATGAACAGAGGAAAAAAACTATTTAATATAAAAAAGTACTGTCATCATAAAACTTTTCTTAAGAGATCGCAAAAACCGTTTTTTTAAGATTCTCTTCTCAAATCTGACTCAGTTTGGCAAAGGCAACACTCCAAATCTGAAAGTATCCAGATCCAGTCAATTCTAGAAACCTAAACTACAGAAGAAGCATCACAAAGGCAGTTAAGAAACTGGCTGAATTCTCAGTCATCCATCTCCGGAGCAACACAAACGGTGAATGACCAAGGAATGCAGCTGGGGAGTATCCCTGGAGGGCTGGTAGGATTCACTCAAACAACAGTCAAAAGTTACATCATCTTAATGACGTTGCTTTACTCCAAGCTTTGCTCCCCAACCAAAGAAAAGGATATATTTTCCTAAGAGGAATTAAAATTGACATGACAGAATCCTGTCCCATTCCATGTTGATGCAACAACTAGTTTCTCAATTTTCAAATAGTCAAAGACAAAAAAAATCTTAGTATAACTTTTTTCTCATCTATGGTATAAATGTAGGTTGTGTAAGAATCCTCAACTCTTGACTCTCTCTGCCTTGCCATATTTTTATATTATGACACACAAGATAAGCTGTAGATTGCACACTTAGTACTAATTCAACCAACCAGATGAAATGTTATAATAACAGAAAATTACATGTTCCATACCTTATGTTGCTGTAAAACAGCTGATAATCTCCTAAATAGATCTTCAGCTTTGCTGAAAATAGTCAAAAATCCACTTGCATTTCTATCAATCATAACAGAAAAAATAGACTCATCGCCGGCCTCACCCACTCCCTTAAACTGATTGGGAATGCCGATGAACCTCTTCATTTCTCTGTAATATTTAGCCCGGATTTCTTCAAAAGGAGGCCTGAACTGTAACCGTCCCTGTCTAAAAACAAGTAAATAACTTTAAAGTGGAGGTGTCAGAAAACCGCAGGCTGTGCATGAACCCAGGCCTCCCCTCTTACTTGTAGGTCAGGTCCACGCTGATCTCCGGCAGGTTCTCACTGAGGGCCTCCAGGCCCATCTGGTACTGATGCTCCAGAGCTTTGTACAGCTGGTGGTTCCAGTGCTGCTTCCAAGCACACATGTCACTCGCCTGGAACCCCTGACACGGGTTAGTCACAGCTTTTACTTAAAAACCAGGTAGTAGAAGGCGGTTTCCATTTAAAGTTTATATCACAAAATAAAATTATGAGCAAAAACCAAAACCAAACCCCTCATTCTCAACGTCTTCCAGCACGCAACTCCGTGGCTGCTACGTGTGGCGGAGCAGCTCACAGATCAGACATGGACGTCTCTAGGCTCCTCGACACTACACTAAAGCTCGGCAAAACTTGAAACATCGAATTAATGCCAAATGGATTTTACATGTGGACTGTATTTTATGATGCTAAAAAAAATACAGTAACAGAAGCTGGTTTATTTTATGAACTTGGTCCTCTTTCTAAAATTCCCATCAAGTACAGCTCTTCTCTTCCCTTTCCACTCCCTAAATACTCCATTGCACATTTTTAAGAAAATGATAAATTTAAAATATAAGGATGCTCAGGACAGTTTATACACTCTTTTGCATCCACATAACCATAAATAACTTGATCCTAATACTTTTTGTTTTTTCTTCAAGATCTGAGGAACTGAGAAATGCACGTACTTGTGCGGGACACCAAACTCATACTCAGCTAAGATCCCAGTACCACCGACCATGCAGCGGGCCCTGTGCTAACCACTCTCATATACATCATCTCCTATCAAGATGTGCACAGAACTGAAATTTTACCCAAAAAAAGGGAAAACATACTGAAAGAGCTATTTCAATTATCAGGCTTCTGCCTAAACTCAGCTTTGTGTTCTATGGATGTCACGATCACCTAAAAGCAAACTAAGGAATGATAAAATTTAAGCACCAAGTCAGAGAAAATACAGAGTCTGCACTGAGAAATTTGACATTTCATAAGACACATGGAAACTCCTTTTTTATTTATTGCCAATTTGTGGTCTTTGCATGTAATTCAGCAGAATTCTAAATTAGGAATTCATTAAAGATTTTTCATCAATTTACAGATTCACATTCTGAAAAGGTGATATTCGAAGTGTAGACACCAAGTAAAGCATACTTCACCTGAGCTTCTACACTGGCTAAGCCAGTTCTCAATTCTTGTAATCCATCTTTCCAACGCTGTTGCTGCCGAAGCAGATCAATATTCATAAGAACTACCACCTGTTAAAAATTAAAGCATAATAGTCTCAAATTATCCCTGGAAAAACAGTAACTTTTCAGTGGAAAAACCTGACAGACAGCACCTTAACCAAGTGATCAAATTAACTCAACCTATAATAAGACACACGAAGACCTGACTGACGCCCCCACAAAGACAAAACAGCAACACCATTGGATTTCTGTCAAAACTGCATCACCCCAATCTGATGAGAAAACATGGAGAGGCAGTCCATAAACAACTACCAATATCAAGGTCATGAAACAAAGGAAAGCCTGAGGAGGAGGGGCCTCCAGAGCATCCGGGACTCAATGCAAGGTAGGATCCTGAAAAGGACATGGGCGTGGAAGCTGGAAAATTCAAAGCTGTCTTCCCCAGTTTTGATAAACGCACTATGGTGATACAAGCTGCTAACAACAGAGGAAGTCGAATGGTAAGTGTGAACTTTATACTATTTCTGCAACTTTAAGTCTTTTAGGTAATTAGACTTCCAAATAAAAAGTATTTAAGATCATATCCCAATTGTCACTTAAATAATACTAGTCAGAGCCTATCCAACACTATAAAACATACCTTCTCACAAAATGTAGTGTGCCATTTTCTCAGTTTTCTATTTTCAGTGGCAAGTCGCTGAGCAGCATTTTGGAGTTTTTGGATGTAGCCTTCTAATTCTTTAGGATTATCCCAAGTAATCTGTGACTTTCCCCCACTTCCTGCTTTTGAATTCTAAAGTACAACAAACATCATTTAGCATTTAAATGCATTTCTCTTTTCCTAAAGACTCCACAGACATCTTAAGTCCAGTTATCCCTAACACTGATCTGCAAGAAAAAAAGCATATAGTAATTTTTCCTTTTTTAAATGGTAAGGCAGTCTAGCAAAATTGAATAGCTCCATCCTTTCCAAGTTCTCCTCTTATAGCGAAACAACCCTAGATGACACTACACACACACACACACAGAAGGAGCCGAGGAAGACAGACAACCTGGAGGCCTGGGGAACTGAGCAAACACAGTCGCACGCTTCTTTACTGTCTCCCAAATATGCAGGACGGGCCAGGGGACAAGCCTCCACCCTGGAGCTACCTCCAGGAATGAACGAACACACACACACACACACACACACACACACACACACACACACACACACACAGCTCCAGAAGAAGCCTGTTCCCTCTAGCCAGTGGACTAGGAAAACAGTGGCCTAACAAAAGAAAACATTTTTAGCAAACCTGCCCTACTCTGGCCAAACATGGATAGAAAAACCACCGCTCTGCAGAGAGCCAACCTTCCATCCATCCCTTGTCCAAAGCAGGCCGTGCTCCAAGTCCCCCGCCAAGGTAACGCTGGTGGGGCTGAAGAGCCAGTGGGGCCTCCCCTCGCCACCCCCACTCTGCTGCAACAGAGCCGCGAGCTAGCCCCATGCTTCCTCGCAGCCATATTTACAGGGCTCAGGAAGGAACTGAGGGGCGACAAGGCACTGCGAGCTGCCGGCGAGGCCAGAGGGGACACTGAGCTCCTGCTCCCGTCGTCAGAGGCAGCGCAAGGCCATGCTTCACCATCATCGGCATGGTATCTGCAGGGCCCAGCAGAACACCGAGCACACACGCTCACCCAGTCCTCATGCTACAGTTCACTTTTTCAGAGAGAAACAATGTGCTACACAGAAGGGACCACCAACTCAACCCGCAGTGAATCCCCAGCTAAGACCACGCAGCCAGGAACACATGGAACCACATTCTTCAAGTGCCGAAGGACCTGCCAACCATGAATTTTGTACCTGGTAAAACATCCTTCAGGAAAGAGGGGGAATAAAAACATTCTCAGAAAAGGAAAACCAGGAGAATTTGTCTCCAGCAAACCTGCTCTTAAAGCCTGGCCAAAGGTGGTCCTCTCAGAACTTCAAAAAGCAAAGGAAAACACGGGGATGAGGAAAATAAACTGTCCTTCTTCTCGTGAATTTCTTAAATCCTATTTGATGATTGAAGCAAAAACTACAACCCCATGTGAGTGTAGAGGATACTACACACTTAGGACAAATACTAAAAACTAGGGCTGGATGCAGGAGACCCTCAATCAATAGCTGAAAAATGAATGAAACTAACAAGGATAATAAATCCAACAGAATCCTCTGTGGAACAGCTGAAAAAGCATTTGCCTAGTAATTACCACACACGACTTCCTGCTGTATTACTAGAGACTATGAAGTTAGTTAAACTAGAGGCCCTGCTCTCCAATCCAGTGAGCGGCCAGGGGATCAGAAAGAACCTCCATGTTCTTTGTCCTTCTTAGTTTCTATCTACTCTTCAGTCTCATTTAACAGATGCTAAATGCAATTATTTACTTCTCACAACCCAATTTCTCATAGAAATATCAACAGATGCTACTTTGAATATACTGATTAGAGAAGAAAAAGTTCTAAAGGTATATAATTAAACATTATCTATTAGGTGAAAAATAAAATCTTACCCCATTTCCAAAAGTACACTTGTAAATACGCCCAGAAAAAAAGTTTAAAGGATATATACCAGACTATTAACAATGGCCATCCCTTGGTGGTACAATTTTAAAACATTTTTTTTTTCTGTCAGTGTTTTTTTTTTTTTTTACTTTCCATTATAAAGTCATATTGAGCTTTGGCAATAAAAACATGTTTTTAATAAAATTTATGAGTTATGTGCCTTGTAGTAAATGTTCAGCCTGAGATCTAGTGTGCGGAACAAAGTCAGCGGAGCAGGTCTGCACGCTCTCCCTCCAAAGGCCTGCTTCCAAGACAGACCCTCAGCTGGCACCTAGGAGCACACCCCCCAGCCCTGCTCACGTTTACCACCGGCTCACTGCACCGAAACAACATGGTTTACACTGAACACCATGTTGAGATCCCCTCTTGGGAACCTGGAATTTTAGCACATGTTAGGTAGAAGATGCCTCCATGTCTAGTTCCCAGTAAACGCCTGGGCACTGAGTCGCTAATGGTCTTCCCAGGAAGACACCACTTCACACTTATTCCAGCTTGTTGCTGGGGGGGGGGGGGGGGGTTGGAGGAGGGGTGGTGAAGAATGCCCTGTGTGACTCCACTGGGAGGGACTCTTGAGAGCTTGCGCCTGGTTTCCCCGGGACCTCACCCTCAGGTACCTTTCCCTGAGCTGACTATGCGCTGCATCCTCTTGCTGGGACAGATAATAAATTAGCTGTGGGGGCAACTATACCCTGAGTCCTATCAGTCCTCCTAGAAAATCACAGAACCTGCGGGTAGTCTTAAGGAAGATCACAACTAGCAATCCACTTTAAATAAAACAAGAAGAAAAGGGTATATTCCTCTTCTACTTATTTTTTTTAAAATTTTATGTTTAAGACTAAAAATGTAGATTTCAAAAAGCCACCAGTCACATAGTAACAGTTTAAAAACTATTGTAGGTTTTTCTAATGCCGAATGGGTTAGATACACCACACAGACAAAAAAATGAATATCAAATTATAAAATCAGGAGATGATGGAAAAGCACTTAAGACTCTGGTATATAAGGACCTCACACTTCAGTGAATAAGTAAATATAATAGCACAACAACTGTATACTATAAATATGAAATCAAACGATCAAACTCAGCACCTACAATGTGAAACACTGTAACCATTTAAATCTACAGTTGGAAAAACGTTACCTGTTAAGAGTGAAGGAAGTCATTGGGAAACAAAACAAAGCCTTAGATCAATGTTAAGTGGAAGGGTATACTAAAAAACCAAAAAAAGGAGCACCTCACATGTAAATTCTAATTCTAACAACAAAGTCCATTTACCTTAATTATCTGTTCAAATGCTAACGCAGACTGTAGCATCATTGGTCTCTGACTTTGAATCATTTGTTGATCAATAGAATTGTAAAAATGTGCCACCTACAAAGTAAAAGTCCAATTAGCAATAATCAATAATAAATAACACTTAATTTTTCATTTGTTTTCATTTTTAATTGAGTGGAAATATTAACTCTTCTCATGCTAAGATTAAAAAAATATTTTTCATCTCTAATATAGCATTATGCATGTAATTAATATATGCAGTCAACAATTATGTGTTGAGTTCCTATAATTTGCCAAATCATGTCCCGGGGCTGATTAAACAAAGACCATAAAACCCAGTCCCTGCAATCAAGAAGTTCACAATATCAAGGGAAATACAGAGGAAACCAGTAAAGCATGCTAAAAACTGAACCCTTCATTCTTACAACTCTCCAAACCTGCTCCTTCCTTTCTCAGTACATAACACGTAATTTATTTATTTCTCAGACCAAAACAACTTTGAGTCGTCCTTCACTTTTCTTTCACATCCCACATCAATGGTGTCTACTGACTACACTCTTAAACATGTATTAAACCCAGCCATGTCGTCCGCCTCCATGGGTCCCACACCAGTCCAAGCAGCCTCGTCTCTTGACAAGACCAGTGCCTGTTTCCAGTCATGGCTTCCTACTGTCTTCTCAAAGCATTCAAAGAAGCCAGAATGGTCCTTCCTTAAACAGAAATCATACCATACCTGTGCCCACTCAAAAACTTCCAATGACTCCCCAGTGCATTTGAGAATAAAATCCAAAATCCCAAAACTGTTACCTAAAATCTCCCAATGGCTTCCCAATACAGTCAGGAATAAAATCCAAATCCAAGACCCACGGCCCTCCCCCAGCACCAACATCTCACATCGACTGGCCGTCAGCCACACCACAAACCTTCAGTGCAGGGCAGCCATGCGGGCCTCCCTGCTGCGTCTCTAAGCCACCGAGTCTTGCCTCAGGAACTCGGCATGGCATCTGCTCCCTGCACACACGTCTTCCCCCAGACGCCTGTGTGGTTCTGCTGCCACTCTGTCGCTCCTCTTCTCGATGTTATAGCCTTCCCCAGGGCCTACCCTGACCACTCTGTATCTTCCCTGTGTTTTCTTTTTCTTCAGAGTACTCACCACTACCTAAAACTACCTCCCTGTGTGTTTGCCACCTCCCAAATTAGAATGACAGCTTCAGGAACAGTGTCTAGCAAGAGAAGGCGCTCAGTGTTACGTGAATTAATCAGTGAATCAAAGAACAGAAGTAGCTACAAGGTACCGTGATGAACAAAAGAGACCACTGTCAACTCTGTCAGAGGAAAAGGAGAAGTTCAGGGAAGTGGATCAAGTGGACACCATGGCGTGAGTCTAAGGAGTTTACAAAGACCGTCTTTTAATCTTTGTATCTTTGTAATCTTTGTAATCTCACAAAATTCTTAGCCCAGAGTATGTGCTTAAAAAATATGTCCTCATGGGGGCGCCTGGGTGTCTCAGTCGGCTTAGCATCCCACTCTTCATTCCAGCTCAAGTCACAGTCTCAGGGTCGTGAGATCGAGCTCCGCAGCAGGCTCAGGTGCTGGGTGTGGAGCCTAATTCAGATCCTCCCTCTCCCTCTCCCTCTGCCCCTCCCACCCATCTCTCTCTCGCTCAGGAAAAAAAAAAAAAATCCTAACTGATTTTATAGAGTCCTCTTCTTTCCACTAGTACATATGAAAATCTGCTTATTTGGTGGAGAACATCCACTGTACTATTTTGCAGCACAACAGTAGTCCAAGAAGAAGCCTAATCAGAAAAACTAGAAGCAAAAGAATACATACCCTTACAGCAATCTGGCCGCACTACAATCTAACCAACTCCTACTTCGCCCTCCCTACGCCAGCTGCATACCTGCTCATCAGTAAAGGTTTACGTAAATAGATTTCCCTGGGGAAAGACAAATACTATATGGTCATTCCTTCACCGTTTGAGTTCCTGTTGCATCACACTAAATACAGAGGATACAAAAGTGAGCCTCTCTGCTTTTAAGGATGCAGTCCCTCTATGTGAAATGCTCACCCACCCTCCCCTTTGTGCTCCTGAGACAATATACATATACCCTTCCAGTCTCACACCAAACAGCATTCCCCTGGAAGGATTTAGCTGATACTCCCTCTACCCTCACCCAGCAAATAACTGAAAATTCCCACCTCTATGCTTTCATAGCACTTACAAAAATCTCTAATAAAATACTCACAATAAATTAAATATTTTACCAATTTTTCAAATATCTGTCACCAGTATGTAACTATAATGGAATAAATATGGGCTTTGGGGTCAGATTTGGTATCAAACCCTAGCTACATAACTTATTAGCTGTGTGGCATCAGAAAAGCTATGTTACGAATCTGATCCCCAATTAGATCACTGAAAAATAGGGGGTGGGGGGCTGAATGGAAATAACATAAATAATCTATCTTCCAGAAGCCCTGATATTTAATGAGAACTCAATGTTTACTTTGCTCTCGCTGCTAGACCAGTGGTTCTCAACCATGGCTGATTTGCACCTACGGGGACATTTGGCAACGACTGGAGATACTTCTGATTGTCAGGAGCAGACACGTGCTACTGGCCAGGGATGCTGCTAAACATCCTACAACGCACAGGACAGTCCCCAGGAAAAACTGGTCCAAAATGTCAACAGTGCCAAGGCGGAGAACCCCGTGCCAGAATATGATAGCAGTATATTCATGTTTATATCCCCACTACGCTGTGCTTGACAGTGCAGGTGCTCAAGGAATCTTTGCTGAAAGAATAAATGAGAGACCGAGATACACAAGACACTGCCCCTGCCTCTAAGATACTATTCCTGCTCACCACGATCTATTAATCAAGTGAAAAGAAAAGATGAAAAAAATCCAATACTCCATAAAGCGTTCAAGAGTGATGTGCACACTGCATACAGAATAGGGAACAATCAACTAAAGAAAGACACACAAGAAATGACTTATGAGTGGGGAATTAAAGGACGACTTTATTATTCTAATAAGAGGGGACAGAGATCTGTGCATGGAGACACATTCAGAGCGTAGGGAGTGGAAGCCATAGCTGGTTAGGTTCGTTAGAGCATGATTAAGAAGGGCCTTGTGTTCTGCCCTAAGGAGACAGACAATGTGGCCATAATAGTTGGTTCTAAATAGAAAAATGACATGATGGCAAAATGGTAAACAGCCAGACCCGTGAAATGGCGAAAAATAGTGACCAGCCCATCAGCCTGGTAATTCTCTAAGAATCTGCCCCTCGAAGGCAAGCAAAGGACAGAGGGCCCTTTGACTAGAAGGTCCCTGAAGATCCATGCATACAACACGAAAGAAAAAGGAAAAAAGGAGAAATAACAGTCTATTTTTCCAAATGCTTTTAGAATGAACAACAATAACAATCATATCACAAATTAATGAATTCCTATATAGATTTGCAAAGCAAATTTTGTAATGTAGTCATTTAGCAAACCTTAATTTCCAAAGACTTGTGCTATTCTGTTAGCCTAAAAAACTCAAAATTTAGAAGACGAACCCCTTAAAATATTGTAATGAACTCAGAACAGTCATATATTCAAAAATATAATGTCATACTTGTTTAAGAATAATTGCTTGCTTGCAGAATTTCTGTGCAATGTTTGCAACTTGCTGTATTTTGGCAGGAATAACAAAGCCAAGTGCAGAGAGCTGACGAACTTCTCTAAGAAGAATCACCAACCGATCTGAATAATGCACTCTTAATGATCCGTCATTAGGATCCAATTCCATAATTCGACCATTAGCCTCGATACTACAAGATAAAATAACTTTTTAAAATTCATGTTCTCACTCTTTTGACAGACGAAAAACGCAACAGTTTTTACAACTTTTCTGTAAATATAAAATTAACTCAAAGTAAAAAAAATTTTAATTATAGTTTTTAAGCAATCTTATTTTCACATAGTATCACACAATTCAGATCTTGGTAATAAACTGCAATATCCAAAATACACCATCACATTAATATTTCAACCAAGCAGTTTTTGAAATCAGTAAAATCAATCTCTTAGCCTTCCACTCAGACTCAAAACTGGCATCATATTCACCATAAAGAGAAAAGGTTTCGGTTCATTTTCCAAAGGGTACCTTAGGTATTTCTTGAGTCAGCCTACTTGGTTATTTAATGTGTTTATTAAAGGATCAATGATAAAGAACATCAAAATGGTAGGAGGAGATATATTCAAATGTTTCATTCCTCTACTTTTGTTTCTCTAAGAGCTGTCCTTCGTGTTTCTTGTAAATGTTACAATAGCAATTTTTAAATCAGGGCACTCGAGTCAGCATGATTGTGAAAATACTGAGCTAAATTAATCAAGAAGTGGGGCGCCTGGGTGGCTCAGTCGTTAGGCGTCTGCCTTCGGCTCAGGTCACGATCCCGGGGTCCTGGGATCGAGCCCCGCATTGGGCTCCCTGCTCCGCGGGAAGCCTGCTTCTCCCTCTCCCTCTCCCCCTCCCCCTGCTTGTGTTCCCTCTCTCGCTGTTTCTCTCTCTGTCAAATAAATAAAATCTTTTTTAAAAAATTAATTAATTAATTAATTAATCAGTCAAGAGTATTATAGTTTCATGACTTCCCTTTCAGGATCATGTTTACATAATGCTTATTCCTTCAAATCACTTTCACAATTAAGAAAACGTAGGTCTTAGAAAGTAAGCTCCTGAAAAGCAAAGAACAAAACTATCCCACCCATCTATCAACACATATAATAAAGCAGAATAAAAAATAGGTACTTCAAAGTGGCTTAGAATAATGATGTAGCCTCAACGTTCCTATAACAGAACAGATAGCCTGTCAGAAAAAAATTTTTTTAAAGATTTTATTTATTTATTTGAGAGAGAGAATGAGAGAGAGAGAGTGCGCGAGCGAGCATGAGAGGGGGTTGGGTCAGAGGGAGAAGCAGACTCCCTGCAGAAAATTTTAATGGTGATTTTCTTTGCCTTTATTTGAAACTAATCTTCAAAACTACTTTCTACATACCAGCATATCCTGAAATATATTTTAAAACATGCTGATTCTATGGAACAATAAAGGGTTTTGCCCAGGAAAAAAAAGCAGGAGTCCAAGTATTTCATTGCCAACTGGGAAACACTGGGTTGAACAGCATTCAACAGACTTCTTTAGAGAAGGTCTCAATCCCTTGGCATGCTGTCACAGAGTGGATCTCCACCAGAGCTGCAGTGATAGAAGTGTCAACATTTCCCAAAATTAGTTGACTAAAGAACTCTTCTTTTAGGTCTGGCGTATCTATCATATTTTAGGTTGACAGTAGGAGGGGAAAGAGTTCAATGGCATAAGGTTAGAATCATTACACCCCAGCACGTTTCGGTTCTTCTCTTCTTCCTCCACATCCAAAATGCAAGGTAAGGGAAAAAAACTATTTATTCAGTTTAAGAAGCTACCCCTTAAGGCCTAATTATTCTTTGTAGCAGTATAGGCAAAATAAACAGAATTTCATATTATGGACAAAGCAACAAAAGTTACTTTTTTGAAAAGTAACAAGTTTCTAAAAACTACAACATGACTAGTTTCTGAAAATACAGTAATATACTAAGGAAAGTTTACCTGACCAAAGAAACAATGGTTTTTCCAGATCATCCATTTTAAATGTGCATTAAAATAATTAGGTTAACCAATTAAATTAGGTTCAATATCGCTCAGTGTTTAGCAAACCCTTACCCTACGGTGGGCACCAAAGTAGTATTTCATGAAGAGATTACTTCCCACCTCAAGGAACTTAAAATAATGAAATTTTATAGCTTACAGTGTGTGTGTATCCCTGTAAATAATATTAATGTAAAAAGGTAGAAAAACATATATGAATACCAACAGCAACACACCACAGGAGAGGAAAGCCTCATTCTAAAAGGAGAATCTGCAGACCTGACAAACACGCATGAGAAGCAAGGTGGGCAGTCGACTAACTCTATCTTCCAAGTTCCCAACCTTAATGACTTAAAAGTTGATAATAAAAAACTAACCAAAAAAAAATTTTTTTTTAATTTAATTTAATTTATTTATATGACAGGGAGAGACAGCGAGAGAGGGAACACAAGCAGGGGGAGTGGGAGAGAGAGACGCAGGCTCCCCACTGAGCAGGGAGCCCGACGCGGGGCTCGATCCCAGGACTCTGGGATCATGACCTGAGCCAAAGGCAGACGCCTAACGACTGAGCCACCCAGATGGCAGTAAGTTTGGACAAAGGAGAGAACAGAGAAAACTCGGTTAATAGCATAAGAAACAAGATTCTTGCCCAGATGTCACTGTTTAGTGTATCTGTACTTACCACAAACCAGATCTGGAATCAGACAAACCAGACTGAATGTCTCGGGACCAATCATCAAATTGTTCTTGTTCATACAGTTTAAACTGGTCTAAGAGATCTTCAGCACTTCGATGGAAAGATCGGAATCCTGACAAGTCAGATAAAAGAGCCTCTGCAATCTTGATAGTATCATCCACCTTAAAAAGCCACATCACAAGAATATTACAAGAATATATTAATACTTACTACAAAATTGGCATAAAATGAACCACCTTCTCTGATGTGTGATTCAGAAATTACTTTCCCATCCACCTATAAACAGTAGGAGAGAAGATTTGCCAGCAAAGGTGAGAAGATCAACCCCCACTTTGCTTCTGACTTGTACAACTCAGAATAGCCAAACACAGATGTAACGCATACGAGGCCTAATCGGAAGGGTGAGACCCCCACGAACTCAGCGACGCTCCTACACATGTGCAGCAATAATGTGGTCCTTTGCTTAGTGCTCTGGTGAAGAGCTCACACATATCTGCCAATCTGAAGGGCAATTAGGGGAAAGAAATGTCTTTCTTCCACAACTGTACACAGAACATGATCTAGCACTTTGGAAAGCTGACTGACAAAATTGGGTAGAATATTTCAGAAAACAGAACATCAAAAACACAACCTTGAATAAGTAGAACTCTCCAACATAGACACTCTATGTCTGCTTGCTCTTAATCACAGACCATAACCAATGAACATCCATTATGTGAGTCAGATAGAAGACACTGTACATAAGAATCTTAGATCAATTTTGATAATACCAAAATATTAAAAGAGTAGCTGTTAAATCCATAAATTGCTGACCCTAATCTTAGGCAGTGTCATAATTACATTTCACCTTTCCTTTAATTTCCTTTCAACCTAGAATGATTTACCTACATAAACATACTTGCTGATAGAGTTTGCAACTACAAAGATTTTGCAGTGATAATCTCAAAGGATTAAAAAAAACCCTTTGAAAATATATAAAAGATGATTTCCTCTTCAATATTTTCTTAAGAAGGCACTTTACGTGGAACTGCACCTGAATGATAAAGGATGTGCTAGTTATCTCTACATAAAAAATGAGTGGACCATTCAAACCTCCTCTGTACACTTTTTTAGAATTCTACACTTCACATGAAAATTAGATGGAAATGCCAAAGAAAGCAGAGAATTTTTTTTTCATTTTTTCACTAGAGTTCTAGAGTGCCTTCCATATTAATTTAGCACATTTTACAATTAGTGTTCTTCAACATCTATTAAAACTAATACCTTCAGTTCCAACTGGCGAACCCAAACTATATTATTAACAACTTCCGAAAGGTTTTTGCCAGAAAGCGGTCCAGATGCTTCACCAGGAACTCCTCGGCATCGATTCTCAAAGTCTAACCGAAAATCTGTAAAATTTAAATAAATCAAATAAATGATTATACACATTCAGTCAAGATTTCCTAAGTGCCTTCTGTGCACCAAGTACTAAGTGAAAGGTTGTGGACAGACAAATTCTAAGGCTTGGTTGTTTACCTTCAGGGACTTTACCATGTATCAAATGAGACAGAAGAAAATAACTAATTTTTAAAATCTGTAATTTATACCAAATATAGTAAATTAATCTTCAGCATATAATGTTATATAGTCCTAATCCTAAATGTTATACAAGAAAAAGTAACCTACAAAAATATTTTCTCAAGCAAACACTATAATCTCTCATAAACTTTTACCTTTAACTGAGTCCACAAGTCTTGCCAGTAAAGTTTCTCTTTCTAACATCAATTCTTTACTTATAATTGGACGCTTCACCAACTCTTTATATTTCAGAAATGCTTGAAGAAGCTAACATAAAATAAAAAAGTACATGTTCATCCTAAATCGATCAACTTGGTAAATACATAAATATCTCCCAAAATAGCTTAAGGGAAATAGTAAAAATAAAATATGTCAATATTTTACCTGCTGTGGACTATCCTGAATTTCTGAAATATAATTTTTCAACTTTCCTGCTATTTTTTGTTCCGCAGGTGCAATAATTTTTTCATATTGAGACACTGCAGCTTTCCATAAAGGCTAAACAAATTAATATTATTAGACTTTTAATATTTTCAATACTTGCCTTTGAGAAGAACAATACAAACAGGAAGTTATAAAGACAAAAACATATATATTCAACCTCAGTATATGGATTATACTGCACAGGATTCAGGCCAGTAAAAGGTTCAAATACTCGAGTCAGGCATATGATCTTCTCTTCACTGGTAGGTAAAAAATAAAGAAGCTTCTCATGAATTGTTCTAACAGCCAAAACCTAAAACATAAAATATTAAAACAAATTTATTTAAATTGATAAATCTGCACAAATAGGTCTAGAGTCTACATGTATTTGGCAAGAGTTTCTTTAAACTAGGTTCACTGAAATGAATACAACAAACCGTAATCTTGAGAATTACTACTCATCAATAGTCAAAGTGGTGCTCAAAGACGTCATTACATCACAACACTACTGTCAATTAATGTGTTCAAACCTGGTGAAAACACACAAAATCTAAATACAGTTAAGCTATGTTTAAAGTTCATTTAAGTAACGTTTTAGAGTCCTTAATTCAGTAAAAAGAACTTCTGATTTTCATTATTCTGCATTAAATTGCACCTCTAACAATGAAATAATATGTTAACAACCCTATTATGTATAACTTACAAATAGCTGGGAAACAAACTGTTGTATTTTGTATTTAAAACTTCCACCAAGAGTGGCACCTGCCTGACACAGTTGGTAGAGCAGGCGACACTTAATATCAGGGTCGTGAGTTCAAGCCCCATGTTGGGTGTACAGCCTACTTTAAAAAAAAAATGTGTATAGTTTAAATGAATAAAATGTGTGGTATTTCAATTTAAAAATAAATAAAATTTCCAACAATTAAAAGGCAATCAAAAAGGTTAAGTAAAAACACTCTAACCTTTCATTTGAGATGGAAAGAGGAGTATATACTATTGATTCTTTTCTTGCTAAAAACAAAAATACCAATGTAACAACCCTGTCTACTGAGAAGGCCTAAAAGCATTGATAACTAAGTTATCAATGGCAATATTTTCCCAACCAGATTGTTGCTGCTAAATACCATTTTCCACTAAAAGGAACCAGGCTCTTGAGAGAAATGACTAGTTCCAGGAGGGAGGCAGAAAATGTCCAAGATGGGCTGGTACATTTTGGGGGGTGGGGGGCTAAAAGTAAGGAAGTTGTCAAAAAATACTGGATTCATGTCAAAATAACACAAGAGCCAACTTAAATGGGCGTTCACTGCCCAAAGATGGAATAATTTGAGGATAATAACAATAACCATAATAGACTGAAACTCATAAAATATAAAAACTCATGGCTTCGTAATGATACTAACGAGAAAACATTTTATTAATTGCCTATGGAACTTACTATGAAACTAACTTATTGTTCACTGTTCTAACAAGTGATAAATCAAAGAAAAAAGGTAATTGTGTCTACTGCCATTCACAGTAACTAAAAAACTGATGACAAAAAGTTCTTCCGTCATTAAGAGAAACACAGAAAGAACAACAGAACTGGAGAATCTATGTCACAACTGCTCACGATCATCAGTGGCTGGTAAGTCGCTTAGAAGAGTTGAAGGAAGAACATCATAAGGAGAGCCAAGAGCAAACTGACCTCCCTGCCAGTAGGAAACTGAGGCTGTGTGCCTCCTGTTGTATCGGGTAGGAATCACACAGCAGCACCTGTGAAGCAGCTGGATTCAAGTAAACTAACTATAAAGATTTTCTGAAACAATCAGGACAACTGAACATTGGTTAAATACAAAATGATACTAGGAAAATATTGTCATTTTGTTGAGTGTGATAGTGGTACTGTGGTTGTTTTCAGGGTGTAAGTATACGATTTCTTGCCTTGGCTTTAAAAATACTCCAAAAAAAGGGAAGGTGGGAGACAAAGATGGAACAGAAACTGAGTAATGCCAGTGGCTGTTGAGATCAAGTGGCATATACACGGGCATTTGTTACACTATTTCACTTTTGTGCATGTTTCAAATTTTTCATAATGAAAAAGGTTTTAAAAAAAATCCCCAAGGAACTATGAGCACAAAGGGGGAAAAGTCAGCTTTGCAATCTTTGCATATTCTCATTTTGCTAGCCCCTCAAGCTAAATGCTTAAGTTCTATACTGAAACTTGTAACCTATGTAAATTAAACAGTTCTTCCATCAGTATTTCCACTGAGTACTCCCTGAAAAGCTGTCCCTGCTTCATAACAATTTCAATAGCCAAGGGAATGTCTGAGAACTTCTATACCAGGACGGGGAGCTGATTATCTTTTTCACAACAGAGGAGTACAAAACAGAAGTTCACAACTTACAAGGTGAACAGTCATACACCGAAGAAAAAGCAAGCAGGTGGAAACTAGCAGCTAGTTGGGCACCAGTCACATGACTGCCAAAAATTATCTCACATGAACTTTAATTCTTATTCTTTCCCCAAAACATAAATAACTCCTATCAGATGTGTACTACTTACTAATTATAAAATATATTCACAAACAGGTTTGAACCTCCTTCATACTTATGTCAAAGACCCAAGTAATCAAATGATACCTCTTCGAGGCGTTTGCCAAGTTTGTCAAGTGTTTCAGGGAAGTATTTCTCATTTTTCCATGGATGAGGGACATAGCGCTGCCACGCCTGACCTGTTAGGTGATTACAGGCGGCCACCCACTGTTCACAAATTGAAATACCAGCTTTCAGATTGTCTTTCACGAGATGATAAGGATCTTCCCACAGATTCAAAGTTCCCAACTTTTTCTGAACAAATCTTCCAAATGAACCACCTAATCAAAGAGAAAGCAAATTTTTTAATGGAAATGTGTTTTTACTGAATAATTACAGAATACATGCTTATGATAAAAATATACAAATTAGCAAACTAAGGATCTATGAAATACTATATGCATATCCTTAGGCTCAAAACATATTTTTCAAAACACATGCACATAATTTCTTTGTATTTTCACATCTTTCAAGGTATTATGTGCATCTCTCAAGTGCAAAAATACATATAATTTTTCAAAAGGCTACACTACTGTATGGAGGTAGCATTATATAACCAATTCTCAATCGCTATGTCTCTACTCCTACATTACAAACAATGCAGCAATAACTATCCTTATACATATACCTTTATGTACTTGTCTAATATTTCCCGAGAATAATAAAGAGAATGGTATTTTCTAGGTCAAAAAGTATATGCACTTTAATACTAACAAGTAAACCAATACATACTAAAGACTTTTGAGACCGTTACAAAATAAAGTTTAAATTAATACATGTATAGGGACTAAAAATCTATGCAAATTTACTTGCATTAATGGTCAAAGAATTTGACACATATGATTTAAATTAACCAACTATATACAAATTTATATTTAAATAATCCGGTATGATTTGCTCTAAGCATTACTCTAAGCAACAATTATTACATTAAGGAGCATTTTCAGTAAGGGCTTGAAGGAAAAACTAGAAAAACAAAGTAGAACAGGCTTCCAAAGTTTCAAAAGTTTGCTTCTTTAACAGTACCTATGATATCTAAGAGATGTAACATTCGTGACTCAGGATAGTGATCATGTTCTGTTTGTCTCCACACATCATCTACAACATCCCGAGTGGTCTCCACCAAGTCAACCACCTCCAATAAGGAAAGACCATCCAAGTTATAAAATTCCTAAAACCAAAAGGCATTCATTTTTAAACATAATGATAACTGTAATTTCGTCAATAGAGTCAACTTGTTTCCAGACTTTTCAATTGCTACAATTCTAACACCTGCGATATCATTTCCTCTTCCTTTTTCTACCAGAGAATGTGTTACTTCTTTATGCAAATACCCTACAAGTTCCTTTACAAACATAAATTTCAGGAAAGCCAGAAGAAAACATAAGAATTGCAAAGTCCATTCATGTTTGCCCTTGACCTAATTTTCTTGAAGTCTGGATTCATTTCTTGCAGCTCCTGAAAGGAGGCGGTTCTAATGCCAGACAGACATTACCCACACTAGCTCCCGTATGTCGTCACTCGTGGACTGCACTGCATGTTACCCGTAATGCAATCACAGCTCAAGGTTTGTGATTTTACATTCCATCATTATGACCAAAAAAAGTTTAAAACTTTTCAAACATTTCATTAAAATGATACTATTGAAATAATACTGGGAACAAATAAAAAATTACTATTTATTTATTTTGAAAAGAATAGACTTTTTTGTAACCATATTCAAAGTGGTTACATATTTAACCTCTAGGAATATTTCAAAGAATAATCAATCAAGTATAAAACTAAGACTTTTCATATTTGGGATTACTTCGAAATGCTAACTTGAATAAACTGAACATTCCTTCAAAAGAACATATTACCTCCGTGTAGATAAACCTCTGTTAGTACATTAGGCTTTTGCTTTTCCCTATGTACCTGCAGAAAAGCAATTATGTTTTTGAGAAAAATATTTACTAGAGATTAGAATCTAACTTTCTTAAAAGTTTCGGTTTTTAAGTTGTATGCACATTAAGTGCACACTTCAAGGAAACCCTGTTATGTATTAAGAATATTTTTTGTTTACAACCATCAAGTAATAATGTCAAAACAAAGGTAAATCTAATGAAAACTGAATCCTAAAGTACTTTTATCAAAAGTCTGAAACATAACTATATAGGAATCACATACTCTTGCAATTGTTTCAAATAATTCTTTAAAATAACTGGCTCTTTCTTTATTAATCTGTTTATTTCCACGATGAGCTTGTTCTACCCAAAACTGGAACTCATCACTTGGTGTTAGAATACCTGAAAAGGCAAGAAGGAAAAAAAGAAATATCAGTACAAAATGAAAAGCCAGAAAATTATCTGGTTCATTTGATTTTGCCTATTTCCTGTGCTCATGAAGATGTACGGAAAATCAGCCTTACAATTTCTATCGACAGAAAGTTCTTCCTTAAATCCACTAAGAACAACTAACAGTACACCAAATGTATACTTCACAGGTTTGTCGCTCAGTATGTTTCCCATATGTTTTTGTGTATCATCCGTCTCTACACGGTCAGTCTACACCTTCTACCTGGAAGGTTGCTTCTCCAACACAAGGCTTTCCATCACGATTCATGTTCGGGAATACCATCCAAATTAGAAATGATGACAATTTAATCAATCAACGCCCCCAATTTAATTTCAAAATATAAGCAAATTAAAATAATTTTGTTTCAATTTGTTTTTATATTTCCCAGTGAATTGGACAATTTCTAGTTGCTTAATCACATGCTGGAAAAGTGCACTGTTCTTTCTGGGTCTATGGTATTCAAAAAGCATCTGATTTACTGTTCAAAAAAGTATAAAACTGTATCCAATATTGTAAAATAATGATTAGTGTAGGTCATTCACTTCATATTAATTGTTCACATAAGTAATATTTATAGCTAGAATAAAATTATAATTAGCTTCAGATAAAATGCATTTTTAAAATAAAAATCAATTATCTTTGCAAAGTAGACAATTAGGGTCAGTCCTCCTTATTCATGGATGCGGATTTATGAATTCATCCATTTCCTAACATTTATTTTGTAATCTAAAATCAATGCTTGCAATGCTTTCATGGTCATTCACAGACATGCACAGAGCAATGAAAAATTGGGAGTTGCCCCGCACAATTGGGAGTTGCCCCGCACACACGTTCCCAGGCTGAACAAGGTAACACTGCCTTTCTGTTTCCTATCTCCTACCATAAACAAGTATCCTTTCTGTAACCCATTCAGCTGGATGTTTTCCTCATTTTTTGTGCTTTTTATTGGTCATTTCTCTGTTTAAAATGGCTCCCAAGCATAGTGCTGAAGTGCTTCCAGTGTTGCCAAGGACAAGAACACTGTGATGTGACCTCCACAGAGAGGATACCTGTATCAGGGATGTTTCCTTCATGCATGAGTTACAGTGCTGCTGGCCATGAGGCCTATGTTAAGTAATCAACAATCTATATTAAAAAAGTATTAATTATATTAAAACAGAAACACATGTAAAATATTATATTAAAACAGAAACATACATAAAATAGGGTTACATGTTGAGAAGTCGATAAAAATGTTACAACCAGAGGCTCACAGGAACCTAACTGTTTTTCCCCTAGGACCAAGAGTTTAGTATTTACTAATTCAATATTCACAGTGAGTTTACAGAACATAACTACTGAAAATAATGAGAGACAACTATATTCTATGTCCATGAATTGCACATTGTTAAAGATTACATTTTCTTCCTCTCAAAATCCATGTAAATCTATTCATTTAAAAGGCTGAAGCTCAGAGAAGATCCAAAAGTGTGGAAATAAATCTGTGAAAAAATATATTAATTTACTAAGGTACTAATAAGAAAACTGTTTTGACTTTCTTTCATTAAGCTACGGTTCTATACCTCGTGTATCATCTTCCTTAAATTTCAATTTTGATGAGTTAATGTCTGATCTTCGTAGAACTATACCCAAACCAGTTTCTAGTTCACTCAAAAGATTCTGAAGTTTGGGATCAAAGTTTCTGCTCCATTCCTGATCCTAAAGAAAAACAGACAAGAGCAAACATTGATCAAAAGTTTTCCAATCAAACTGGCTTCCTTAAAATACTGTTGAGAGAAAGAAGTCGAAATACACCTGTGTCACTCAAAGCCTGCCACTGCCCTCTGTCTCATAAGGGAGGAAAAAAAGGCCTTTCAACAGTTAAAACTTTATAAAATAATTTACTATATAGCAACTTAAGAGCTGATGTGGATTACATTTATCTCTTTCTCCCATTTCTCTATTTGTCCACAAAGCTGACTTTAATTTTTTTATAATTTTTATAACATTTAAAAAACAAATACTAATGATATTAACAGCAAATATTTATCTTTGTTTATAAAGACATTTATACAAATACCTAGCTTAAAAAAAAATGACCATACAGCTCCTTTAATTTACCTACCTTTAACAACATTGGTGCAAATATTTGCCGTACTGCTTGGTAAAGAGAATTTATAGGTGATTCTAACATAGATGAAACAAGAATGTTATTATGTAGATTCTGATCAGTAATTACTTCAGGTCGCAGCTTGAAAAACACCAGCACTTTATCTTTTGTGTCAGCAAAATCAATCTAAGTGATAAACAAATGATTTTTATGTTACTTTCATGAAACTATTTGAAAGAAATGTTCCCCTAAAACTGTTCTATTACTGTATTTTTTATCCCTTGGAAAAAATAGTTACTTTAAAATAATCACAGTATATTACAACCAATCTATCTCTGCTCCTTAAGAGCATCTGGGTTTTAAAATGTATCCCCACTTATAAGTGACTGTATCCTAAAGCTACTGTGACAAGTAGCTTATAAACAGAAAGTACTATATACATATTGTGGACATATACTGCTAACCACTCCACTCCAACCAGACTTAATACTACAGATCAAAGTTGTGTGCCCCAGGTACAAACTGATTAGTAGTATAGGTCGCCACTCTATTCCAAAAAGTCTAAATCAAGGATGTTGATTACCCTCTTACCTGAAACTAGCATTTTAAAAGGTGTTTAAGTCATATTTAAACTCAAAGCTACCAAAACAGACTTAAGTTGCCTATCTCTTAGGTTTATCTTTATTTATCTGAGTAAAAAAATTTTTCTTTAAAGTATTTGAGCATCAAACTTTTTCATTTAAGTTGTATAACTAGAATATTTAAAGTTGGAACTGGATGAGCTAAATTGGAAGTCACTAAAGCAACCATGTGTAAAATAGGTCAGTTCACAGTAATTAGTTCATTAGCTGAAAAATGTATTACCCAAAAGAAGTTTTTGCATTATGTATGCATTTTCACAGTTGCTCTCTTTTTCCAGAAAGAGAAGTATATGTATTAAAAAGCTTTCAAACAAGTTCACTGCTGTGCATGAAAACCCCTTATAGATGAGTGAGATTTCATGCTACTTTTCTTTTACCCTAATCATTATATTTTTTAGGCACAAGGAGGGAACTGGCATTTACTCAAACTCTGCATTTCTCAAACTGTCATTTGCATACACTAAAATTCTATCGCTAGTATGATCATTTTATTCCAATTACAAGCGAGAAAAACAAGCTACAGATACGTAGATTTGAAAAATTCACTCTTTAGATGTTAAATAGTACATACCCCTGTACTCTCTTCCTCCCACCTACCTGAAGAAAGAATATTCAGAAAATATACATTTTATCATTTGAAAACAGTAACCACAGTCACTGGCAAAGGCTCCCTGGCCATCAGTCAGGATGATGAGTTTTGAACTAAGCAAAGTCAGAGCTAAAGCAAAGGACTGGTTGACTACAGCTGCTCCTCATTCCCAAGAAAAGGAAAGCAGAACCAGCACTCCCAGCTGCCTCTCCTGCCAGTTTCCCTATCAGTGACAACTACGATTTTCCCTTAACTGACGCAATTTTGATAGCTATTAATTCAGAGTACAAAGATTTTATTTTTTGAGGCTGTAAAATAACTCTAACACCTACTGGGATCCATCAGGCATCAGCCTACCACAACCTGCTGCCTGTTTTTGTACAGCCCACAAGCTAGGTTTTTAAAAAATGAAAGAGGGGCGCCTGGCTGGCTCAGTCGAGAGAGCTTGCTATTCTTGATCTGGGGGTTGTGGGTTCGAGCCCCACGTTGGGTGTAGAGATTACTTAAAAATAAAATCTTTAAAAAAAAATCAAAATAACATTTCGTGACAAATAAAAATTACATGAAATTCAATTATCAGTGCCCATAAATAAAGTTTGTTTTTTTTTTAAAGATTTTTTTATTTATTTATTTGACAGAGACAGCAAGAGCAGGAACACAAGCAGTGGGAGTGGGAGAGGGAGAAGCAGGCTTCCCGCCGAGGAGGGAGCCCGATGTGGGACTCGACCCCAGGACCCGGGGATCATGACCTGAGCCGAAGGCAGACGCTTAACTGAGCCACCCAGGCACCCCCATAAATAAAGTTTATTAGAACACAATCATATTCATTTAAACATTATCTAGGACTGCTTCCATAACACAACAGCAGAGCTGTAGCTTCAACAGAGACCTTACCGCCTACAAAGCCTAAAATATGTATCATCTGGCCCATCACAGGAAAGGTTTGCCAACCTCTTTCCTAAAGCATAAACCAGATCGCATCTGTCTTGTTTAAGATCACCAATGGACTTTCTGTTTCAACCTAAATGGGGTCCAAGGTTCTAGATGATTAGTCCATGTTGTCATCTTCCACACTCTCCAGTCATCCATTAAACTTCTGCAATCGCTGATTTTTTTTGCCTGGCCCTTGAAATCTAAGTGAGACCAGCTCAGGGCCTTGGTGCTTATCTTCTGCTTAGAACACTCTTCCTCTAAATCTTCTGTCTGCCTACAGCTCATCAACCAAATCTCACTTCAAAGCTCACTAATCCAGACAGGTAGTCCCTCCCCTTCCATTTTAATGCACTTCCCCAGCCCACCCCCATCAGTACTTTAATATTACTCTATTTTGATTTTTTTCTTTAAGATTTTTATTTAAGAGAGAGAGAGAGCACAAGCAGGGGGAGCAGCAGAGGGAGAGGCAGACTCCTCCCTACTGAGCAGGGAGCCTGATGCTGGACTTGATCCCAGGATTCTGGGATCATGACCTGAGCCGAAGTCAGTCACCCAACAGACTGAGACACCCAGGCTCCCTTCTATTTGGATCCTAACCGCACTTATCAATGTCCAAAATTATGTTACATTTATGTATCTGCATGCACACGTGTAGCCAATCTTTGTGCACTCAAACTCTACTCCTTGAAGACAATTTCTGCCGTACTCATAGCTTTATTGCAAGCACCCTGTACAGTGCCAGGCCCATCATAAGTACTCAATATTTATGAACTTATTAAATCATGTTGACCGTCAGACATCTACAGTACACAACAAAACACTTCAAGCATAACTCAAAGTCCGTAGTGTGGCATATGACTATATATTTTGCTGGGCTCTAGTAGCAACAGCATTAGCTTGAAAGAGTTACTGCTTCAGGACACCTGAAGCATGGGTGAAGTCAGGTGGCTCAGCCGGTTAAGCCTTTGGCTCAGGTGATGATCTCAGGGTTCTGGGATTGAGCCCCACATCGGGGGGGGGGGGTCCCTGCTCAGTGGGGAGTCTCCCGCTCCCTCTGCCCTTCACCCTGTTCTCGTGCTCTCTCTCACTCTCAAAAAAAAAAAAAGTTAGCACTTCCATTTTCAGTACCCAACCCAAGATACATTTTCAGCAATC
This sequence comes from Eumetopias jubatus, assembly GCF_037043125.1. Classification (NCBI taxonomy): domain Eukaryota; kingdom Metazoa; phylum Chordata; class Mammalia; order Carnivora; family Otariidae; genus Eumetopias; species Eumetopias jubatus. Next base: position 112,550,310 of record NW_028274819.1, read on the forward strand.
CAAACCCTTCCTCATCCTGTTTTCCCTGGACTACACTCTATTTAAACTTTCAGCGGCATTTACCACAGTGTACCTTGATTTTGTAGTTTGTTGAGGGGTGTAGGTCACCTCAGGCCACTGGAGGCGGCTCTGGAAGGCAGAGGCAGAGACCCCCACTCTGAATTCTAGCACAGTTAGAGCAGTGGAGTGGCTAGCACTTGGGAGCGACCTTTGTGCCTTACTTCCTTCTTTTGTCATAAAATGGAAATAAAGACAATCCCTCTCTACAGTGTTGTGGGTAATGATGCATGAGCCCATGCGCACGAGGGGCGCACAGCAGTGCCTGACACTGTCTTCTAAACGCACGGAGCCTACTAGCAATGCCCTGCACGTGTTGAGCTCAAAATCAAAGTTTATTGAAGAGAATCAAATGACATCCAAGACTACAGGTTCCTAGTGAAGGGGGTGAAGGGCTCGTGGAACAAGAATGCACTCCAGGTTTGCTGTGAGTGAAGCCTCTGCCGGACCCTCGGATCCTGGCCAACGGGAGAGGAAGACGTTTTAGAGCTGGTCTTTCCTGCATTTCCTGGGCCCTGCAATGCCTGAGGCCACTCCTCCGCGGATCACCCGCAGGCTTCCTCGCGTAAAAGCCGGGGCTGGAAACGGAACCGCTTCTTCAGCCCTCCCGCCCGTGCAGGCAGCAGCGCCCAGCGTCAGGGAGTCAATCACACTGCCCCCTCCACAAGGAATCCAAACTGTATTCTATCATCTCCTAAAAGATCCGAAGTCCTAACCAACCTTTCCCTCGAGGCCATTTAGGCTCAGCGCACACCCCAAAAAAGATACACGACAATTTGCCTCAAAGAACCTCAGAGGGACGAGAAAAACTTTCTTGATAAGACAGAGATCTTTTTAGTTGTAGTGTTTCAAGAGCAAAGCAAAACGAGGAGAGCACAGAGGTGCTCTGCTCAGGTGCGCGGGTGCAGATCAGCGCTGCGGGGGGCGTACCGGGGAGGGGGCCCACGCCCGGGGGCTTGGGGACGAGGGAGGGCCGGCTGGGGGGGCCCGCGGGGGAGCACCCGAGGGGATTCAGCCCGGGGAGGACCCCGAAAGGCAGGACCGGAGGAGGGGAGGGCCGGAGGAGGGGAGGACCGGAGGAGGGGAGGACCGGAGGAGGGGAGGAGGGGAGGACCGGAGGAGGGGAGGAGGGGAGGACCGGAGGAGGGGAGGAGGGGAGGACCGGAGGAGGGGAGGAGGGGAGGGACCGGAGGAGGGGAGGACCGGAGGAGGGGAGGACCGGAGGAGGGGAGGGACCGGAGGAGGGGAGGACCGGAGGAGGGGAGGAGGGGAGGACCGGAGGAGGGGAGGGCCGGAGGAGGGGAGGAGGGGAGGAGGGGAGGACCGGAGGAGGGGAGGACCGGAGGAGGGGAGGACCGGAGGAGGGGAGGGCCGGAGGAGGGGAGGACCGGAGGAGGGGAGGGCCGGAGGAGGGGAGGAGGGGAGGGACCGGAGGAGGGGAAGAGGGGAGGGACCGGAGGAGGGGAGGACCGGAGGAGGGGAGGACCGGAGGAGGGGAGGACCGGAGGAGGGGAGGAGGGGAGGACCGGAGGAGGGGAGGAGGGGAGGGACCGGAGGAGGGGAGGACCGGAGGAGGGGAGGACCGGAGGAGGGGAGGGACGGGAGGAGGGGAGGACCGGAGGAGGGGAGGGCCGGAGGAGGGGAGGAGGGGAGGGACCGGAGGAGGGGAAGAGGGGAGGGACCGGAGGAGGGGAGGACCGGAGGAGGGGAGGACCGGAGGAGGGGAGGAGGGGAGGACCGGAGGAGGGGAGGGCCGGAGGAGGGGAGGAGGGGAGGAGGGGAGGACCGGAGGAGGGGAGGACCGGAGGAGGGGAGGACCGGAGGAGGGGAGGAGGGGAGGACCGGAGGAGGGGAGGGCCGGAGGAGGGGAGGACCGGAGGAGGGGAGGAGGGGAGGACCGGAGGAGGGGAGGAGGGGAGGGCCGGAGGAGGGGAGGACCGGAGGAGGGGAGGACCGGAGGAGGGGAGGAGGGGAGGACCGGAGGAGGGGAGGAGGGGAGGGCCGGAGGAGGGGAGGACCGGAGGAGGGGAGGACCGGAGGAGGGGAGGAGGGGAGGACCGGAGGAGGGGAGGAGGGGAGGACCGGAGGAGGGGAGGACCGGAGGAGGGGAGGACCGGAGGAGGGGAGGAGGGGAGGACCGGAGGAGGGGAGGGACCGGAGGAGGGGAGGACCGGAGGAGGGGAGGGACCGGAGGAGGGGAGGAGGGGAGGGCCGGAGGAGGGGAGGACCGGAGGAGGGGAGGACCGGAGGAGGGGAGGAGGGGAGGACCGGAGGAGGGGAGGAGGGGAGGGCCGGAGGAGGGGAGGACCGGAGGAGGGGAGGAGGGGAGGACCGGAGGAGGGGAGGACCGGAGGAGGGGAGGGCCGGAGGAGGGGAGGACCGGAGGAGGGGAGGAGGGGAGGACCGGAGGAGGGGAGGAGGGGAGGACCGGAGGAGGGGAGGACCGGAGGAGGGGAGGACCGGAGGAGGGGAGGAGGGGAGGACCGGAGGAGGGGAGGACCGGAGGAGGGGAGGAGGGGAGGAGGGGAGGAGGGGAGGACCGGAGGAGGGGAGGACCGGAGGAGGGGAGGACCGGAGGAGGGGAGGAGGGGAGGACCGGAGGAGGGGAGGACCGGAGGAGGGGAGGACCGGAGGAGGGGAGGAGGGGAGGACCGGAGGAGGGGAGGACCGGAGGAGGGGAGGGACCGGAGGAGGGGAGGGACCGGAGGAGGGGAGGGCCGGAGGAGGGGAGGAGGGGAGGACCGGAGGAGGGGAGGACCGGAGGAGGGGAGGACCGGAGGAGGGGAGGAGGGGAGGACCGGAGGAGGGGAGGGACCGGAGGAGGGGAGGACCGGAGGAGGGGAGGGACCGGAGGAGGGGAGGACCGGAGGAGGGGAGGGACCGGAGGAGGGGAGGACCGGAGGAGGGGAGGGACCGGAGGAGGGGAGGGCCGGAGGAGGGGAGGAGGGGAGGACCGGAGGAGGGGAGGACCGGAGGAGGGGAGGAGGGGAGGACCGGAGGAGGGGAGGAGGGGAGGACCGGAGGAGGGGAGGGACCGGAGGAGGGGAGGAGGGGAGGGCCGGAGGAGGGGAGGACCGGAGGAGGGGAGGACCGGAGGAGGGGAGGACCGGAGGAGGGGAGGAGGGGAGGGACCGGAGGAGGGGAGGAGGGGAGGGCCGGAGGAGGGGAGGACCGGAGGAGGGGAGGAGGGGAGGACCGGAGGAGGGGAGGGACCGGAGGAGGGGAGGAGGGGAGGACCGGAGGAGGGGAGGAGGGGAGGACCGGAGGAGGGGAGGGACCGGAGGAGGGGAGGAGGGGAGGACCGGAGGAGGGGAGGAGGGGAGGACCGGAGGAGGGGAGGGACCGGAGGAGGGGAGGAGGGGAGGGCCGGAGGAGGGGAGGACCGGAGGAGGGGAGGACCGGAGGAGGGGAGGACCGGAGGAGGGGAGGAGGGGAGGGACCGGAGGAGGGGAGGAGGGGAGGGCCGGAGGAGGGGAGGACCGGAGGAGGGGAGGAGGGGAGGACCGGAGGAGGGGAGGACCGGAGGAGGGGAGGAGGGGAGGACCGGAGGAGGGGAGGAGGGGAGGACCGGAGGAGGGGAGGACCGGAGGAGGGGAGGACCGGAGGAGGGGAGGACCGGAGGAGGGGAGGAGGGGAGGACCGGAGGAGGGGAGGACCGGAGGAGGGGAGGACCGGAGGAGGGGAGGAGGGGAGGACCGGAGGAGGGGAGGGACCGGAGGAGGGGAGGACCGGAGGAGGGGAGGGCCGGAGGAGGGGAGGACCGGAGGAGGGGAGGAGGGGAGGACCGGAGGAGGGGAGGACCGGAGGAGGGGAGGGACCGGAGGAGGGGAGGAGGGGAGGGCCGGAGGAGGGGAGGACCGGAGGAGGGGAGGGACCGGAGGAGGGGAGGACCGGAGGAGGGGAGGGACCGGAGGAGGGGAGGACCGGAGGAGGGGAGGGACCGGAGGAGGGGAGGGACCGGAGGAGGGGAGGAGGGGAGGACCGGAGGAGGGGAGGACCGGAGGAGGGGAGGAGGGGAGGACCGGAGGAGGGGAGGAGGGGAGGACCGGAGGAGGGGAGGACCGGAGGAGGGGAGGACCGGAGGAGGGGAGGAGGGGAGGACCGGAGGAGGGGAGGAGGGGAGGACCGGAGGAGGGGAGGACCGGAGGAGGGGAGGACCGGAGGAGGGGAGGAGGGGAGGACCGGAGGAGGGGAGGAGGGGAGGACCGGAGGAGGGGAGGACCGGAGGAGGGGAGGACCGGAGGAGGGGAGGAGGGGAGGACCGGAGGAGGGGAGGGACCGGAGGAGGGGAGGAGGGGAGGGCCGGAGGAGGGGAGGGCCGGAGGAGGGGAGGAGGGGAGGACCGGAGGAGGGGAGGGCCGGAGGAGGGGAGGGACCGGAGGAGGGGAGGAGGGGAGGAGGGGAGGACCGGAGGAGGGGAGGGCCGGAGGAGGGGAGGGACCGGAGGAGGGGAGGACCGGAGGAGGGGAGGGCCGGAGGAGGGGAGGGACCGGAGGAGGGGAGGGCCGGAGGAGGGGAGGACCGGAGGAGGGGAGGGCCGGAGGAGGGGAGGGACCGGAGGAGGGGAGGAGGGGAGGAGGGGAGGACCGGAGGAGGGGAGGGCCGGAGGAGGGGAGGGCCGGAGGAGGGGAGGACCGGAGGAGGGGAGGGCCGGAGGAGGGGAGGAGGGGAGGACCGGAGGAGGGGAGGGACCGGAGGAGGGGAGGACCGGAGGAGGGGAGGGCCGGAGGAGGGGAGGAGGGGAGGACCGGAGGAGGGGAGGAGGGGAGGGCCGGAGGAGGGGAGGGCCGGAGGAGGGGAGGAGGGGAGGGACCGGAGGAGGGGAGGGACCGGAGGAGGGGAGGAGGGGAGGGACCGGAGGAGGGGAGGACCGGAGGAGGGGAGGGCCGGAGGAGGGGAGGGCCCGCTGGGGGGGCCCCGGGGGGGAGGCTGACAGGGGACTGAGGGGGTCCCGCTCCGGGGGGGGGCCGAGCGGGGGGAGTCCCCGGGGGGGGGAGGCCTGGGGGGTCCCTGAGGGGGGCCGCGGGGGGCCGGGCGGCGCCGGGGGGGGAGGTGGCGGCGCGCGGCGCCCGTACCGCGTTGGAGAAGGAGACGCCGGCGTCGGTGCACTGCACCCGGAGGAGCATCTGGTTGCCGTCGTCCAGGAAGTTGTTGACTTCAGGGCAGCCGTACGTCAGCGTCTGGTCCCGGGGCTCCGACACCAGTCCGAAGTAATTCTGGGTCGTGGTGAAGAGGAAGGCCTTCCGCACGTCGCCGCTGCCGCCGGCCATGGCGGCGGCCGGGACGGAGCAAGACAGCGGCCCGCGGCCGCCAACGCCGGAGCCCACCTCGGCGCTCACGCGCAGCCCGCCGGCCGGCCCGCAAGCCCTCGCGGTTGCCAGCGCCGTCGCCTTGGCGACGGAGCCCGACGTCGGCGCGGCCGCGCGCGCGCCGCGGACGTTAGCGCCCGGGCACGCGCACGCACAGTCCTCGGAGGTCGGCGGCCGCCGGGAGGCCGGGGCGCTGCTGCCGCCGCCGCGGTCGCTCCCAAGGGCTTCGGACAGGTGTTTGTCAGTCGCAAAGCCTGCCGTTTATTCTTTCTGCGGATTTCTCGTAGCGGGTTGTGGGGAGCGATCCAGGCAGTGGAGCCGCGTGCCCCGGAGTCCGGACGGCTGGGCCCTGGGGCTCCCGCTGCACCTGCAGCCGGCGGCGCCAGGCTCCGCATCTGCGAAATGGACCGGTGCCGGCCAGGTTGCCGGGCGGACCTCGAGAGATGGCTCTTTGAAGAGGCTGCTAAAGAGCAGGAGTTGAGCACAGTGTTAATTCTCCGGCTCCGTCTTCCCCCGCCCCTTTCTGTGCTGCTTCATTTCCCGCCAATCCCTTTCCCTTGTTACTTTACTACTAAAAATGCAACCGGCAGTTTTTCATCACGACCGTTACCCGAACACGCAGCCACACTTGTGAAATAACCAAAACGTACAGTGATACCTGTTAGCTTGTTTTATAACAAGCACAACCCAATACCCAGTACTGAAGAAGTACAGGAATGAAATCGGGCTCTTTCATTTTCTTCGCCGTGGCATCACCGTAAACTACTAAACTGCTGGCCATTCATTCTGATATTCTGAATTCAAAAATCATCTAAAATTTGCTGCGTGCTGCTGGGTGCCCAGTAATGGACTAGGCCCTGGAGACATAGGCCCTGCCCTTAAAGGATTTTGTAGTGTAGTCGGGCGTCATCTTGCCTCTGGTTTGAGCCTTCATCCTAAGGAACTCAAACATAGATTTTTTTTTAATTTGCATTCAGTAACCACAACTTCCTCGTAAAATTATATTCTCTTATCAGTGGAAAGAGGGTCTTTTTATCTGCTGAGCATCTTGAGTAAGATTTGGGGGTGAACTAAAAGTGGAACCGCTGTGAATTGTAAAGGGAAATGAATTTAAATTCATTTAAATTTGCAATAATCCACGAAGTGGGAGAGAGGAGTGCATAAATTGGGATGCTGGCCCCTGGATGGGAAAAAAATCCAAACAGGAACCCAAGATGACTGGGTAGCCAAGATGGATTTTGAAAGCAAAGATGGCTAAATATGGATACAGAGATTTTTGCTCTGCAGTGGGCATTATGACCCTTAACAAAGTCTTCAGGAAAGCCACCTATACTCACAAATGCTTGGTCTAGGTGAGTTGTTTTGGTGGAAATGTGTGAAATGGTTGTATTTAGCGTCCAGAACAATGTGATAAGTATGAAGGCGGCACAGGTAGGAACAGGAGTCTGGGAGCAGATGAGATCCTGTGAATGTTATCCTCCCAGGAATTTTTAGGAACCCTTAGGTGGGCTTTGCACTTCCTCAAGATATGACATTTAAGTGTCCGAATATAGTGTAAGTCAGACATTAAGAAACAGAAACTCCGGGCGCCTGGGTGGCTCGGTTGGTTAAGTGACTGCCTTCGGCTCAGGTCATGATCCTGGAGTCCCGGGATCGAGTCCTGCATCGGGCTCCCTGCTCGGCCGGGAGTCTGCTTCTCCCTCGGACCCTCCCCCTTCTCATGCTCTCTCTCTATCTCATTCTCTCTCTCAAATAAATAAATAAAATCTTTAAAAAAGAAAAAGAAACATAGAAACTCCAGTTGACACGTAAACTTAATGAGGGTAGGAATTTTGTATGTCACTGCTGGGTACCTAAAATTAGGCATAGAGTGGAAAGAAGACAGATTAGGTCTCTGTATTCATGAAGCTTCAATAAATCAGAAGGAATCTCAGATATAACTAACTTATGCAGAGCCACAGAGATAATTAGTTGTAGAACCAAGATTGATATCCAAACCCAATTGCAAACTGATCTCTAGGCACTATATCACAGTGGTAGACAGCCAGACATCCACCAGTATCTCAGTGGCTACTCTCCAGGTGTGGCCATTAACTCATTCTCCCCAGTAGGATGTAAGCAGAAGTAATGTGTCCCACTTAGAAGACGGGGTTTGAAGGAAGTGAGTGTACCTTCATCTTTTGCAAGCTGGATACGAAACAAGAAGAGATGACAACCATAAATGTGTAGGACGCGGGGCTCCCGACTCAGTGTGGAGCAGGGCCAGCAGCTGTTAAATAAGCAAGAAATAACCTTTATTGTGTTTGGGCCATTTTACAGCATATGTATGTGGGTTTGTTTTTTATAGTAAGTTAAGCCAGTCTAACCAATAGAGTAATTGTTATCAGCAGTAGGGTGGCTGTTTGTTTTGTTTTGTTTCTTAATTTAATGTAGGATGTTGGCTTAGAGGTTGGTCAGCAGGTGGCATGAAAATAGGAAATATAAGCTGGAGAACAAGGGACAAAACCTTTCTGAGCCAAACTTTCCTGATTTTGATCTATATTGGCATATCTCAAACCTTTTGGTGTCAGGCCTTCTTTATGCTTTAAAAAATTATTGAAGATTCCAAAAAGATTTTTTTGTGCATTATTTCTATCAATACTTGCTGTAGTAGTCATGAGACCTTTTAAAACATATTCATGTATTTAAAAATGATAAGTCCATGACTTATTAACATAAATGACATGTTTTTATAAAGGTAATTAATAAATCCTAGGCTCCTGGGTGGCTCAGGCAGCTAAGCCCTGACTGTTGGTTTCTACTCAGGTCTTGAGCCCAGGGTCACGAGATTGAGCCCCATGTCCGGCTCCACAGCCCAGCATGTAGTTCTCTTGTCCCTCTCCTTTCCCCTCTGCCCCTCCCCCCTTGCACTCATTCCCTCTCAAAATAAATAAAATAGTTTTAAAAAATAATTATAATTCCCAACACAAACACAAATTTGGTCAGAAGACTGACGTTTCACATTCTTCATCCTGTCTCTTGCAATCAGTTGACCCACTGAAGTACCTGGAAAAACCTGGCCTCACACAGACGTGCAGTTAGAAAATGGGAAAGAACTTTAACAGCCTTTTCAGATCATTGTGAATATTACCCGTTGTTACTAAAATTCCACAAGTGGTAGTTTCTTAAAGGCTAGTTGCAGTTTGGAATCTGGAACCATATAAGTGATTCAACATTTCATACTCAGCTACATTAAAAACCATTGGTTATCTTGCACCCTGAATGGATCTTTGACCCATGCACAGTTTCCTAACATCACGCATTGGTCCTTTGGAAAATACTGGTTCACTGAGCTATGAGGATCTTCCAAATGTGGATACATTTCATTATGCAATATTTTAAAAATCACATTCATCAGTATACCACTGATCTCGTAAGTCTTTATGCCTGAAGAGGTTGTCAAGCTTACATCAGAGAATTTAAATTTTCCAAAATTCTAATTCTTGCATGCAAGTTTGGCAACAAAGAGTGTCAGTTATTTTCCCTGAAATGATAGCCTTATTTCATTCATTTTTGAGAAAAAATGTCTGCCACATACCCCGTGTCTGCATAATCATAGTTTTTGTCCTTCCAGGTGAACGTGGTCTTGTATGAAACAAGCTGCTAGTTTAGACCACGACTCCAGTCACACGGGTCTTTCCTGGAAGGCAGCCATTGTGCCTCCACATGCCGCCCAAGTGCTTTGTGTGCCTTGCATTGCATCCCTCAGAACGGTGAAATGACTTGCTCTCAAGCTCTGGGATTTGGGAAAGTCGATAGTATCTACTCCTTTATGAAGGACACTGTCCTGTGCACACACGGAGGTAAAGAACAGGTGAGCACTGGAACAGTGTTGTGCCCTGGCCTGGATCCGTGCTAGCGTTCATCACAGAGTTCTACAAACTTATTGCCTGAAAGCGACACCCCGCCATCAGCGTGAGGTCCTGCCCATCAGTCATGGGAAACCGCATGCCGGGTTGTCCGCCAAGGGTCTTGTGTGACTTAGGTCAGGATGCTGGTGGGCTGAGTCGTCGGGAGCTTAGGTTCCCCTTCCCAGCTCCTATCGTGGATGCAGAATTAAATTCCTTGCAGGTACAAGACTGCAGTCCCCATTTCTTTGCAGGCTGTCAACTGCGGTGACCTTGAGCAGGTCAAGGCCCCCACGTTCCTCACCTCTCTGTTGCAGCACCGGCGGTACACTCCCCCACACACCAGTTCAACCTTGGGTCTCCAACCTCTTGCAACAGGAAAGGCCCTATTCCCTCTCGGGGTTCACCTGATTCGACCAGGCCTGGTGGATAACCTTCTTTATTAAGTCAACTGAGTGGTAAATTCAGTATGGGAGTGACAAACCGACAAACACTAACTTCCCTGCTAATATAGCTCCTTCCTCTCTCCCTGTTCACAGGTGTCACCCCCACTCAAGGTTAGAGGGTTACACGGCGTGTGGAAACCTTGCGCCAGTTGAGAATTCTGCCTTCCACAGACGCCAGTGCTTTTGCATGATCAGTGAAAATGTGTTAGCCTGTGAAAATACTGTGACCTCCCAAACCTCTGAAAAGGGCTTCAGTGTCCGCAGGGATCCACTGTTCCAGGTGATCTCTAACAGATCTGCGTCTGTTCCATGAAAGTGACTAGAGGAAAAAAGTTTGTTCTGTTCAATTCATTATGTTTGACCAAGATTGGGCAAATTACATTATCATGTTGGTTATAAAAATTGTTCCCCTTATTAAATATACTCCTTACACTGACTCAGTTTAAGGGAAAAATGCCACAGGACTGTTATAGAATTTTTCATAGTAAAGCAGTAATCCTCTAGTTACTCTTCTTAGACAGTGGGGGGCTGTGCATGACAGGTGTTTTCAGAGCCCCTTCTTCAGACTTGCCAAAGCATGGCATTTACAGAGTTCAGCCACCAGCACAATGAAAGATATATCCTAATAGGACATTTAATACTTACATATATTTACGCCAATAGGACAAAAGGAATTCTATTTCTTCTGACCGTTCATAAGTAGTGAATGGTCGCTAACCATTACTCCTGGCACACGGAGCCAGTCCTTCTGCAGTCAGTTGCACTGAAAATTATAGGGAGAGAGAAGGAGCTTTGTAAGCAGGGAAGTTAGTGTTTCTCGGTTTATAACACACAGCCGAAGATAATTCTTCGGTCTGCACTTCAGTGCCCCTCTTGCCCCCATGAATCCTGGGCAGAGTAGAGGAGGTGGGGGAAGAGACCAGAAATGTGATAATGTGGGTATGATTTTCCCCAGTCTCCAGTCACAAAGAGACTCAGAAACAGACATTAGAGGAGAGCAAAAAGTGTGGAGTTCCTTGCAGGTAATCCTTGTGTTTCATTTAAAAAAAAAAAAAAGACATTATGATTAAATAATTTAAATATTTTGAATCTTCTATCAAATTTTAAGTAGTATTTATTTGAATGCTGTGTTTTTCTTTTTAAACATAATATTAATGGCAAGAATTATGGGAGGTATGTCAGAGACAGTACCCTAAACCTATTCTCTTTAAAGATGAACACCAGTCTTGGGAGAAGTTATTTTTTTTAAAGATTTTATTTATTTGAGAGGGAGAGAGAGAGAGAATACGAACAGGGGGTGGAGAGGCAGAGGAAGACAGAGAAGCAGACTCCCCACTGAGCAGGGAGCCCGGATGCGGGACTCGACCCCAGGACTCTGGGATCATGACCTGAGCCAAAGACAGATGCTTAACTGAATGAGCCAGCCAAGCACCAGGGGAGAATTTTTTTTTTAAAGTATGGATGTTTTTATACTTCTTGGTAAAAATTGTATTTATTGAGCTTTGGTTTGTATTTGCTTATATACAGGTTTAATTGACAAACATCTTGGTATTGAGGGAGAAGAAACCATGTGGCAGAGCACTCACGGGCTCTGGAAGCTTCTGCCTGTCACTTCCATTCACATTGTATTAGCCAAGCAAGTCACAGGGTCACATCTAACGGCAGGGGTCAGGTAAGCACAGCTGGGCCTTGTGCATGAAAGGAGAGAGAGCAGAAGTTTGAGAGCAGTCCTAATGACGAGCACACCTTCCAGACGTCTTTCCAGTTAAGAGAAAGAGTACTGCTCGGGCTACACAAAATCACCTGCCCTGTTTCCTTGTTCCGCCGTAGTAGTAATAAGCACAGTTCTCTGTAGTGGCTGCCCTTGATGACAAAGAACAGAGCCCCCAGCTGACCCTGACCGGCGTGCAGTATGAGCAAGCAAACACATGTCTTCAACGACTGAGCTCTTGGCTTCTTTGTTGCTGTGGCCTAATCGAGCCCCTCCAGACGGACCCGCCCTGTCTCACACGGAGGCCACTCCACGAATTTATGTGGCCACGTGAGTTTTGGTGGCTTTATAGAGTGCTGTCTTCCCTACACCAACCAAGTTAAGGGATGATCATTTGTCTGATAAAGCTAGTGCTTTTAATTTTGCCTTTCAGTGTGATCAACTATACTAGTGAAACTGTTTTAAGGTTCTTACTATAAAAAAAAATTCCAAACATAGTAATAGGTAGTATTTTCCTCTATAATGATGCTGATTGTTCTTTTAAATGCTTTGATGCGGCTTTCTTTCCTGTGTGCCTGACGTAGCTTACCTTTATTTGCAGGAGATAGTCTTGCTGAGACTTGTAACTGGATGCCCTGTAATATTATTTTTAAAAACACATAACCATTGATGTAAAGTGCTAAAAGGAAAACTTCTTCATACCATGGCAACTATTAATAAAAATGTCCACATAAACTGTTAGTATGAGTCTTTTATTTTCTATTTCCATTTTTATTTATGTGAAGTGATAGTTGAGTAACATGCAATTAAGCCACAGCTTTCTGCTTCACAGCCCAGCATCTTTTTTTGGATGACTTCTGTGATAAAATAACCCTCTGACATCACAGCCTGTTGCTATGAGAATAGAGCATCAAAAATTTGGTAGCATCAACTTACTCAAGAGGGTAGCTCAGGACAGATTTAAAGAAAAAGAGACCAAGTTTTTAATATATCTTTTCAGCTTGGCACCTTTAGTCCCTAAAGATGTCTTAACAAATATGAAATGTGAAATTGAGACCCTTATTCCCTGAAACTAATGGAAGTTACCCCACCATGTGTCTCATGTTCTTGCCTGGAACGGGGCCGTGAAGTCAATGAATGCACATGTGGGGGCAGTCCTTTATTAGAGAAAGGAGAGGGATTTAAGATCTCCATGTGATGCAGTCCTTGCCTTCGGGTTCAAATGTGGCTCCTCATGGTCCAGCAACGTGTAAACCAGAAAGATAGCTTATCTGGGCTTCCTGCTGGGGACACTCTGAGAGCTTGCTTATTTTAAGGCTCAAAGTCTTTTTTTAATTGGGATGTATGGTTTCTTTAACAATATAATTACCTTAAAAACTTGGCTGATATGTGCTTCTAGTTCCTGTATTGTGAATCCCACAGCTCTTTCCCATATATAATTCTCAAGAATGATTCATCTTTGCTCCCTCATGTACATGCCCCTCTCTCTCAGTGAATGATGGCTATCTGAAAGCTCTCTGAAACAGTAAGTTTGGATGCAAGGTTAAAACCCTTAATCTGATCTCTGCAGAAAGGTTGTATCACTTTTTTTGAACCGAGAGACCTTTTAGTGCCTTTGTCACTTAAAACTTTTAGGAAAAGTTATTACCTAGACCTTGGGTCTAGGAGCAGTCAGTTTTTCTAACTTTAAAAGGACCTTGATCTGTAGAATTCCTTAGTACCCTCTACCTCTTCCAGAACAGCAGCCAGTTCTCATCTGAGCTCCCCTCTTTGTTATAAGATCTTGCTAAAGGTAGATAACTGTATCCAGCACATATCACTCTGTCTCCATCTACTTCCCATAGAGTTGGGGTCTCACTAGGCTCATGGTCTACCTTCTACTTCTCACTGGGGACAGTTTTACTGGATATGTTACCAAGGTGAACTAGGGCTCTCCAGCTCACGAGCCTGCCAATCTGCTGCTTTGCTGTCTGCTGCCTACTTGTTCTGTACAAACTGTACTTTCTATATGGCAGCATCCTTCTTCCAAGCACCAACATCTGTATTCACATGGGAGTCCTTGTTCTCATTTGCCAAATATGTCTGGATTTCCCCATTCTTGGCACATAGTTGGACTGAAGTTATTCACTCTTTTTTCAGATCTGAAAATGTCTTTATTTTTTAGAAAATGGATTCCAGGAAGGTTAAAAAGCAGTACCAGAGGGTATAGGTGCAGAATTGGATGTTGTCATTCAAAGCATTAAGAATATGGCAATATACATACATGAAAAGCATCTCTTAGGTGTTTAAAACAAAAAAATGTATAAGTCATTCCTAACTAATTTGAGCTTTATAGCATTTCCTAGATGAGAAAAACAGTTAACATTTGAAAGTCCTGAAAACTTTTTCCTTGGCTAATTACATGAGATGATTTGCCTTTGATCAGATTCCTTCCTTTTTAAACATGGATAAAAGCATTACATAGGTCCACAGTTAAACAGGCAACATGTTGCAAATTACTTCTGGTATAATGTATTCCAACAAAGCTTAGAAAAGATGTTGAGGGGGCTTTGGACTAAGTTTAATAGTCACCTCCTCTGCTGACAACTTCTTTACACGTTGGACGCAACAGTATGGCCTTTGCTGTCTTTGAAGATGGGCATGACCATTTGACTTGCTATCCTCTGAAATGTAATGTGATATATCACATATACACAGAAACTGTAAAAGCCAGTGTATAACTTACCACGGTTCTTTTCCAGTGCTGTGGTGATCATGGAGGTGGAAGTCAAGATGGGGGTTTGATCAGCCTAGCTCCCTGAGTAGCTGGCTATGATGAGTGTAGTGATCTTGATGGTAAATCATAAACAAGAAATACATTTGTGTTATAAGATAATGAGATTTTGGTGTGGTATGTTACTGTACATTGCCCTGTCCTGACATACGCACTCAAGGTATGGCAACTGGCTTAACGTAACAGAGTTGTATTTATCCTTCGTTTGACAGTTGATTGTGATATTTGGCAGGCAGTCTTCTATGTGATGGCTCAGGCATTCTCTTCCGTGTTGTGGCTTCAGTATTCCCCAGACGACAGACTTCTCTCCAAAGTTGTTTGAACCTGGCTGAGAGATCAAGAGTGAAGCCTGGTGCAGGAGACTGTGGTGGCAATTCCCGACTGCCTAAGACAGTGGGAAGACCTCGCTGTGTCTCTGGGATAGGAGAGAATGACTTGTCGTGAGCACGGGGCACTCCGTGATGTGCAGACTTTGAGCTCCACTGGATGCTCTGACTTGCTTCTCAGGTGTGCGCAGCGCTGGCCTCCTGGGCGCGTGGTCCCTGTGGTGGCTTGCACACAGCCTTGTGCTTGGAAGGGTTCAGTGGTCGGCTCTCACAGGGCATTCAGGGAGTTTTGAACAAGGGACTCCACATTTTCATACTGCTCTGGGCCCCACAGGTTATGTAGCTGGGCCTGCATGTGGGTTCTACCTGGAACCTGTGCGGATGGAAGCCTGGGCTACAGATGGAATGTTGAAGAACTCACTGAAGTTTGTCTGAGAATTGCCTGTTTTTTAGCCTGTGGAGAGAAAATATTGTGAAAAAATTTTTTGTGTGCTTTTCTTTTTTGCACATTCTTGCTCACGACCATATATATAGTCAGTGTCATTCTCACTGCCTCAAGGAGAATTAAGGACTATAAAATCAGAAATGCAAAGAACAGTTGATTTGGGTTTTTTACTTTAAAAATATGCTGTAACAGTTGGAGGTCATCTTGGCTAGGAATGGGGTTCCAGAGCTGAAGAAGGCTCAGACTTGGAGGGGTTCTCTGAGGCTGGGGGTTTGCTTTTCTCTACTGCTCCTTCAAAACTACGTAAACTCATTCTTCCCTGGATCCTGAATAAAATCTCATTCCAACCCCGTATTGTTGTAGACTGTATTATTTGGAGCCTCTCTCTGCAGGGTTGTACATTCAGGTGTTGATAAACTCAGGTGTAGCCATAGGACTTAAACAGAAGTGGTGTCACTTCAGAGCAGGACCTTGAACAGCCAGCATGGGATTCATGTTTTCTGTTCCCTCCACCATAACGGGAGGCAGTGCCCCAGATGGTGGCTACTCCGTGTTGGGGTCCCAGAGTGAACCACAGCCACAGTCGGGCTGCAGGTGATGTGCTCTAGCACGCTGCTTTAGGATGTAGGGACACATGGCATGTGTTACATAGTTCTGCGCTGCCGGGCCTCTCTCAAACACTAGGAGCATTGTGGGCTTGTGTGAAAGAAAGTCATGTTCTAGCATCTCATTTCTACTGTTCCCTTAAGAGTTTTCTTTCTCTGTTTTATGTGTATGGAGATATTTCATAAAATGTTGGCCTGCAAGGTTGTTTTGAACATAAATGTATGGAAAGGAGTATTTATGTAGATCCGGGACCAAAATTCTATGTGGCATCCCATAAATCGTTTAATTTTTGTGTTGCTTCTTTTTCTAGCAAGTGCCAATGCCCTATTTTAAAGAGGTGTTAAGAAAAAATAAACTGTGTACAGAATATATAAATTAACACATTTTAAAGGACCATTTTTGGCTGCCTTGATTCAGATGCAATATTTTAAAATATCTTTTTCATCACTTCATCCTATAACCTTCAAAAGCTAAGGGATACGTGTGTAATCAAGATGTTAAGTAGAGGGCAGAGCTTTGGCTCAGTCCTTTTGCTTAGTGCCCTGTCTGGTACGAATACACGTCCACTGCTGTGTTAGATGGATATTTAGTTGTTTTTTTTCTATATCTTTTTTTTTTTTTAAAGATTTTTATTTATTTATTTGAGAGAGCGACAATGAGAAATGGAAAGAGAACACATGAAAGCGGGGAGGGTCAGAGGGAGAAGCAGACTCCCTGCCGAGCAGGGAGCCCGATGCGGGGCTCGATCCCGGGACTCCAGGATCATGACCTGAGCCGAAGGCAGTCGCTTAACCGACTGAGCCACCCAGGCGCCCCTTTCTATATCCTTCTATATAACAGTAGGATAAAATGAAGGATAAAGGAAATTGTCTTACCTAAAGTTATTGGGTGTCTTTGGATTTGAAACCAGAATATATGAGTTTTTGCTTAAGGTAAATGCTTCATGCCTCCCCTTCCTTCTCATTATTCTCATTAAAATTCTACACAAAAAGAACCACAATACTGTGTCGTACTTTGCTTCTCCATGGTAGGTGCCTTCTTGATGGAAACTAATGTATTGTCCATGTGTTAGCAACAGAAAAGACTAAAACCACCTAACTCGATGCTTATGTACTGCTCGTGGGCAGTGATGCCCCTTCTGTGAGTAACTGGAATGGTTCACGCTGACCATAGAGGTACGGTGGTGGCAGTAGGTACTGATCAAAAAGACAGTGAAGAAAACGGTCCCCATGACCCTGGAAATCATCTCTTTAATATCACTGATAAGCATAGATTATTGGCCCTTTGTTCCTAAAATTCGCTTAAATGCAAGTGTGCCCCGTGTATCCTTCCCCCCCTCCTGTAAGATTCATGAATAAAGGAGTCACGCCTGCCTTTTATATCCCTAAACCCAGCACAGTTCCTGGCTTATTTTAAGTGATCATTAAATATTGTGTGAGTAATAAACTTAATGAGTGAATAGCATACGGTCTTCCATTTTTTGTTCCCCCAGAGAATTCCATAGATGTAGTGAGATCCTATCCGGTCAAATGTGCAGGTGTGGTGGGCTCCTCTTCCTTAGGCCTACAAGAAGCAGTTGTCGTTGTGTGAGAGAAGTTCTTCTTCTTCTTCAAAGAACACTCAATGGAGAAAAGACAGTCTCTTCAATAAATGGTGCTGGGATAACTGGATATTCACATGGAAAAGAATGAAACTGGACCCTGACCGTACCCCACTCACAAAAATTACCTCAAAATTGATTAACAACTTAAGTGTAAGACCTGAAGTCATGAAATTCCTAAAAGAAAACAGGAATAAAACTCCCTGACAAGGTCTTCATGATGATTTTTGGCTCTAACACTGAAAGCATAAGCAACAAAATCAAAAATAAGTGGGAGTACATCACACTAAAAAGCTTGTGCATATCAAAATAAAGTGAAAAGACAACCTATGGAATGGGGATAAAAATTGCAAACCATACGCCTGATAAGGCGTTAATATCCAAAATATATAAAGAACTCATACAACTCAACAAACAACACGGAAACAAATAACCCAATTAAAAAATGGACAAAGGACTGAATAGACACTTCTCCAAAGAATATGTATGAAAAGTCAACAGGTACATGAAATGATGTTTTATATCACTAGTCATTATGGGCATGCATATTAAAACCACAATGAGTTACTACCCCATGTCTGTTAGAAAGGCTTTTGTCACAAAGATGAGACAGCAAGGGCATGGATGAAGGGGACCCTCGGGCACTGTTGGTGGGAATGCAGACTGGTGCAGTCGCTCCGGAAGAGTATAGAGGATCCTTAAAAAATTAAAAAATAAAACTACCGTATGATCCAGCAATTCCACTTGTGGGAATACCGGTGACCCTTGAACAACATGGGCGTTAGAAACACCAACACTCCCGTGCTTAGTTGAAAATCTCCTTATAACTTTTGACTCCCCAGAAACACCACTGCCAACAGCCTACTAATGACCTTACCCATCCCATGAACAGTCGCTGAACACAGATTTCACAGGTCATACGCACTATACACTGTATTTACCATCAAGTCAGCTCGAGCAAAGAAAAAGTTATGAAGAAAACCTAAGGAAAGCACGCAAATCTGCGAGTAACAACCTAAACGTCCGCCAATACACGAGTGGATAAAGGTGTGTGAGATAAGTGTGTGCGCATCACAACACAGTATTACTCAGCCAAAAAACTACGGAGAAATCCTACCATTTGGGACCACACGGATGGATCGTGAAGACGCGAGGCTAAGAGCAGTGAGACAGACGACCACAGTGTCCCATCACCCTGCTGTGTGGGGGCTAAACAGGAAAAACCACACCGGGCAAAGCGAGCCGACGCAGGTCCCCCGCGCGGACGGGCAGGGCGCGGGGCCCGTCCACCCGGACGGAGGGTGGCCACGGCTCGTCCCGAGCTGGCGAGCGGGCGGGGGCGGAGCCTCCGGAGCCGCAGCGCCGGGGCCGCACGTCGGGACCCCGAGAGCCCCGCGCCGCAGCAGCACAGCCGGGGCGCGCACACAGCCTGACCGCGGCGGCTCTTCTCCCGGAGGACGTCCGCCGGCGGCGACCTTTGGGGGCGGGCGCTCCGCCGCGGCGGCGGTGCGGGGCGTGGGGGGCCTCCTCGCCAGGTCGGCCGCCAGCGGGGGCCCCTCACCGGGACGGCGAGCGCGGCGGAAGCCGGGAGAGCGACAGCCGGGCTCCAGGCCGCCCTCGGAAGAAACACGCCCGGAGCGGCGGGCAGCCCCGCGCGGCAGGGGCCCCGCGGCCCGCTCTGCGCCGCAGAGGACTAGGGGTTCCCCCCAGCGCGAGGGACAGGGGGAGGCTCCGCGAGAAAGGCCGGGGTACCCGGGCCACCCACCGCGGCCGCTGGGTCTGCCAAGGCCGACCCTACCGCGCAGCGGCCACACCAGCCCACTCGGTCCCAGCGCAGCGCCGGCCCCGGCCACGCACGGCCACGCACGGCCACGCCCCTGCCGGCGGCCAGCGCCGCGCTGGCGTCACTTCCGGCCCGGGGCGGTCCGCATCCGGGTCAGAGCGAGCCTCTCGCTCGCGGAGTGTGTGAGTGCTGGAGGTGCTGCGCTGTCCGCCTTCTCTCTTCCCGGTGCGAGCGAGCCGCGGTGTCCACCGGCGAGGAGTGCCCCCGGCCGCGAGCAGAGGAGGACGGGGCGGAGACCCGGGCGCGGGCGGCGGCCGGGCTGGGCCGCTCTGCCGCGGGCTGGCGGCTCTGCTCCTCCGCTTGCTGCTGTGTCTGGGAGCCGGCTGCCAGCACTGAGGCGTCCCCGGCGGACAGCGACCCCCTGCCCCGGCTCCTCTGGCCGCCCTGCCGGGGAGGGCGGAAGATGCCGGTGAAGAAGAAGAGAAAATCCCCTGGGGTGGCAGCGGCAGTGGCGGAAGACGGAGGCCTCAAAAAGTGTAAAATCTCCAGGTATCGCCTCCCCCCCCTTCCGTCTTCCCCCCTTGGCTGGGCGGCGAGAGGAGCAGCAGGCGGGCCGGGGCTCCGGGGCTCGGGCTGGGGAGGCGAGCCCCCGCCGAGAAAGCCGGCTGCTGGGCGCGGGACCCCGCGACGCTCTGCGCCCGACCGCACCTCGTGCTCGGCCTGTGCGCCCGGGGAGGGGCTGCGGGAGTCGCCTCACCTTCGGCTCTGCGTGCCCTGGAGGGTGGGGAGACGGGACTGCGCACGGCAGCTGCGCCCTCGCCCCTCGCTGCTCGTCCCCTACTCCCTCTGCACCCCCGCCCCGACGTTCGTCCAGACCTGCAAGTGAGTCCAGGTCCGCGGAAGGGTCACTTCTAGAATCTCTTTGTAGCGTGCGAGGAAGGGAGCGGAGCTTGGGTAATGTCGACCTGACAACTGCCGGGGGTAGGCAGCAAAGCTCCCTGTGCTGTAATTGGCCCCCAGATGGAGTCTTTGGAGGGGTCAAAGCCAGAAGATCCCAGCAGGAAGCCCCTTTTCTGGAAGGATAGTGCCTCCACCTGCGCCAAGTCCCTACGTGCAGAGTTGGAAAGGCCCTGCTTGCGGTTTTATTTTCTAGCATTCAAGATGCTGTTAGCTCTCGGTATAAATATTAATAAACTGGGACTTATTTTGCTCAGTATCCTCTTGGAGAAAAAGAAGCTAGAGCAGAGCTGTAACTCGAGCTCTTTGATCCCACTGTAGCAACGTTGTGTGCTGCACAAAATCATTGCAATTTAGGTGTGAGAAGTGGCTCTTTTCTAAATCTCATTGGGTGTCTGTATCACCGGTTGGCACTTGATGTAACAGCTTCAGATGCTGCCATTTACAGAGGACCGTAGTCAGCGTTATGGACAGGTAATGACAGAGCTCTCCTTACAGAGAGCGGCTTCAACAGTGAGGGAGCCAACTTCCTTAGTCTGCATCTTCCTTCCCTTCCTAGTTGACGGAATTTTTTTACTTTTTCACTAAGGATATTTTGGGGCTATTAGTGTGAAAGATGATAAGGTTATCTTATACCTCTTGGTGACACACTAGAATGTGACAGCGCTATTCCACCAGCTCATAGTTTTATGAAACATAGAAGTTAGTTTTTTATTACTCTAACTTGTGGCCATCTTAAGTGCATAACATATCAAAATTATTTAAATGAAGCACATTAAAATAGACAAGCAGTCAGTGTTGTTAAAACTCAGGTGATACTTTGCTCTATCAACTTAAGATGTTAAATATGGTACCCTTATTTATGACATTACTCAGTAGCTAGAGTTGTAGCCTTTCTAGGTCATTGTGGTGGTGTAACTCTCTGAGCTCCTTGAAGTTCATTAAATCCTAAAAGCCATTTATGAACTTCCCAACCTTTAGTGATTTTGTGGAAGAGATAGGCTTTGGGATTAAATAGGTTTGGCCCAGTTATTTGTACAATTATTTTCATATTTACAGTTACCTTTTGTTTTTAATCTGTGGGATTTCATTATACTCTTGGGTCCTAAATCATCTTCTGTCTTTAAATACCTATTTAAGTTTGACAGATGATAAGTAAACAGCTGTTAATATATGATTCTTAAAAAATATTGGCTCATTAAATATCAAAATATATTTTATAAGATTTTGTTTTCAAATGTATGCGTATTATACACAAATATAATTTCCATACAAGTCAGCAGAAGAATCACTATAAAGATTAATACATTCCCAACGACTCGTCTTGAGACCATTAGGTTGAACTTCCATGTGGTCATTTGAAATCTGGGGAAATGATTTTAGGTGATATTTTTGGATTTTGATAGTGAGCAAAGTAGCATTTGGGTTTTGTTAGCAAGAAAATTTTACATATACATTACTGTTTCAAATTGCAAATACTAAACAACTCCGATTTTTTCCTATAATACCAGCTGTAAAAAAAAAAAAAGTACTTTGTTTACTTTGAATTGAAGTAGTTCATATTGAACTTAGCTTTTCACTGAAAGTTGAGACTTGATAAAATTCTTAGGCATTTGTGTGTTTTCTAAGCTATTGCAGATCCCAACCCCCTGCTAGACTAATAAGTGGAGAGGAACATTTTTCAAGCAAGAAGTGCCTGGCTTGGTTTTATGAGTATGCAGGTAATGAAATTAATATAAGAAGATATCAGTCACATGCTTTAACATTTTTTTTGGTTCATTCATTTAACAAATCATTTATTGCAGGCCTGCTTTGTGTTAGTGCTGTGTCCTGGGATCAGGGTCAAGACTGAGGATTATAGGTAGACTAAGAATTTGGTGCCATGTCAGGATGATATTTCTTTAAATATGTAATTCAGTATATATTTAGTGGGAGGGGTGAAACTCATTTACTATTGATACAATTTGTAAACATACATTTATTGGTCTATGTCTATTAGCTAACGTAGACTTAATAGTCTGAAAACACAAAGTATATAATAAAACATTTTATGCTTTATATAGTTTTTATTTTTCTTTTCCATATTCTATTGAAAATTTTCTGAACCTAAACTGACATTTTCTGAAACTTTGGGGGAGGCATAGTAAAAGATTTAAGATTCAGATCTGTCATTACACAACACATTTGCCCCTTAATCATTGTTGGTTAGCCCCCTTCAGTTCTACTAGAAATGCAGTAATGAATCAGAAAGTAAACCAACTATACTACTACAGTGTGATAAATGCTGTATTAGAAGTCCTGTGATAGTTCAGAGGAGGAACATGTCACCCAGCCTTGGGAGTGTCGGGGAAGGGCTTCCAGAAGGAGCTAACTGAAGCTAAATCCTGTAAGCGCTGGAAGCTCTGGGTTGGGGTGGAGCTGTAGCCTGGGGGTGAAAGTCAGAGCCAGGGAGGAGACATCACCGTTAAGCACACATATGAAATAGAATATTTGTTTCCCATTTATTACTTTCTCATAAGCATGTATGAAAACATTTTTTTTCCCTCAGAATAGTTTCGGTCTTATGGAATTAATGATTTTATAGCTTCTCCCTCCTCCTTTTATCACTATCATTCTCAGCATTTAAAATAAAGCGGTGTATATGCCATCACACTCATATTTAGTGCTGATCAGTTAAGGTCTAAAGTATACTCTGAACTTGAGGTATAAGTTTAGGCTAACTATGGAAAGTAAGACTATTGATGGGGGACAGCAACTTCACTGTTGAACCAGCTGAGGGATCCCCAAAGTATAATTTAAAAATTGTTTAGTAACAGAACAGATTCTTTCTAGACCAAAAAAACTGCTATTACTGGCATCCCAAGACAGTGTCTAACCCAAATTAAATGAAGGGAATTCATTTCTTGCTGACCTCCATTTAAATGTTGACCCATTATTCAAAATGCCAGTTTTACTGGAATTCATGATATAGAATCAAAAGGTCACTCACCTTATTTCACTTAGATACCATAATTTAGTCCATTTTTTTTCTTTCATGCTTATTTGAATTTCCTCTCCTTGGGACTTTCGTGGGTTGTATAATCTAATTAGCTCAACATTTATTTCCTATACTAGCATTTTTGTAGTAGCCAGCATAATAATTGCTCTTTATTTCAAAAATCATACTTAATTATATAAGGTTTCCTAACAATCATTCTGTTAAGTAGGTGATGTTATCCCTTTTTATAGATGAGGAAACCGAGGTTTAGATTGAGTAATTTGCCCAAGATCATACAGTGACAAGAGCCAGGATTCGAAGTTTGGTCATTCTGATTGCAGAGCCTATGCTTTTAATTACTACTGTCTTATAATTTCTTTTTTTAAATATGTACATGGCAACTAATTTTCCTTATACAAAAAAAATTAGTATATGCACTTGAGGGTAATTTACATTATGTCATTTATTGAATGAGTCATTCAGTAAATATTTATTGAGCATTCGACGTGCGTCAGGCACTGGTAAGTGCCAGGGATATCGTAGTGAACAAGTTAGACAAGATGCCTGCCTTCAAGGGACTTGCCTTCTGGTGGGGAAGACAGACAGTAAATAGATAAGTAGGCAAGACAATTCTAGTCCGTGGAGCATTGTAAAAGTAAAAATATGGTGAGGTGTAGGGATAGAAAGTAGAAAGTTTGGATGGACTTTCAAGTAGGGTGATTAGAGAAGGCTTCTCTAGACATTACTTTGGGCAGAGACCTAACTGACAAGGAAGAACCAGTTATTTAGCAAATAATCAGTCACTGTTCTGTCTAAAATGGGGATATCCCTTATTAAAATGGAGACAGTCTTTGGGCCTACTGAGAATAATACAGGTAAAGCACTTAGCTCAGTACCTGGAATGTAGTCAGAACTCAATAAATGTAAGTTCTTATTAACAGAGTAATAGCATTACGGCATTAGATTTCCTGGTTGTGGATTTTGACAGTTCGGTCTCAGGATTAACAGGATAGCTCCTGTGTAGCTCATGTTGAAGGTGCTGTGTCATTCACTGAGCACAGTTTTTGTTTGCTGATCATCTGCTATGGCTGGCATGGTTTTAGACTCTGCAGACACCGCTGCAAACAATCTATGGTTATAAAAAAAAGAAAATTGATTTTTTTTTTTACTTTTAAAAATATTTTACCACTAATTTTGTTAATATATCATAGGTGATGTGTGTTAAGCCTGATGATTTTGCTGTTTCACAAGACCTCTCATCTTGAGTGATATTTACATTAGCAAGGACTCAGTAATACCGGGGTCATATTACTGCACCAAAGCATGGAAAGTGAAAAGGCACTTTTAAAATCTTAGAAAGAACCCGGAAAACAGGATAGAATGGCTAACTTCTAATAAAGTTCTACCAGCTGGTAGAGTGAACTAAATCATTCCCGTAGTTTCTTAAATTGAGTGGAAAGCCTGAAGAGTAAAATTCAGCTGCAGAGTAGATTTATTGGAAGAGTATTTCAATAAGTAGAACGTTAGTTCTGGAAAGATGCGGTCCAGGAAAAGAACATTGGTATTGACCTTGTTTTAGAGTTAGATTTGTAATTATTTTCATTGCTTTGGGAAAGTTACTTAACATTTACAGAAAGGTCTTGTGTATGTCTTATATATACATATAACAAAATATAATTTGATTCTCATCAAATGTTAACCACTAACTAGTCCCGCAGTTTCTAGGAAGGCTGTATTTTATGATAGTAACTGATACTTCTTGACATGACTCTTCAGCTCTCTCTTCTCATTACTAATGATGGCAGCTTTGAGGGCAAGTCAGTTTTCTTTTTCATAGGAAAAATTTATAATACATTTTTGTCATGGCTTAAAGAAAAACTATGCCCTTCCATTAAATTTTTTATCTAATTTTTACTTTCAACGAAACCATATATAAGGATACATACTCAGTTATATTTTTACCAGCTTTATTGTATATGTATGCTTTTAAAATTACATAATTAACACATTCTCATAAAAAATCCTCCAAATATATATTAGGAGGTGAAAGTGTCCTGTAATTACCACCCCTCTCACCTTTTAACACCTCACTGCATAAATAACTGCAGTACTTATTTAAACCAGAAAATTAAATAAGGCTTTTGGTTTCGGACCATATTTTTACCTCATCTTAGCAGCCTAGATCTCATCTGAAGCAGCAAGAATATATTGGCCCACATACTGGATGGCTCTACTCTTTGAAGAAAAAACCATTGGGCGTTAGCTTCGTGTTGTACTTGTGAACTAATGATGATGTACAATGCCATCACCAATGAGTAGCCATGGTCTTGTCTGTGATTAATAAAGCTGCAGGATTTTTATAAGTCCTTAAAAAAGAAAACAGGGTTTTTTTTGGCTACCTTAATATTTCAAGACTGTGTTTTCAAAAATCAAATTCGATAACATATTTCTGTCATGTTTTATAATTATTTTAACTAACTCAGTCTTTTTTAATTGAGATACGACATTAGTTTCAGATATACAGCATCATAATTCAACATATGTATACATTGCAAAGTGATCACCATAAGTCTAGTTGACATCTATCACCATACATAGTTGCAAATTTTTTTCTTGGTGATGAGAATTTTTAAGATCTACTCTCAGCAACTTGTAATATAGTATTATTAACTGTAGTCATCATTCTGTACATTACATCCCAGGATTTATTTATTTTAGAATTAGAAGTTTGTACTTTTGACCACCTTCACCCGTTTTTCCCACCCCCCATTCCTGCCTCTGGCAGCCACCAACCTGTTCTCTGTATTTATGAGTCTGGGTTTTTTTTGCTTGTTTGTTTGTAGATTCCACATATAAGTTACATCATATATTATCTGTCCCTCTCCGACTTGTTTCACTTAGCATAATGCTCTCTGGGTCCATCCATGTTGTCACAGGTTTGTTGTAATCTTAGCGAGTTACAAAAGAGACCTAGCAGTGATGTAATCACTGTCTTTTCAGAAACTGATGAAATAAAGAAATAGGAGAATTGGTGTATTGATTATTTAGTGCTACTAAGGGAGAAAAATAAGAAACAAGCTAAGTGTCATTAATTTTTGGACAAATGATAAACATAAGCTAATTGAGGGATTAAACTTTTGTTTCTATATTAAGGTGGCATAATTAATGCTTTGATGTCTATTTTAGATCCAAGATGATAAGGAAAGTAA
This sequence comes from Eumetopias jubatus, assembly GCF_037043125.1. Classification (NCBI taxonomy): domain Eukaryota; kingdom Metazoa; phylum Chordata; class Mammalia; order Carnivora; family Otariidae; genus Eumetopias; species Eumetopias jubatus. Next base: position 112,576,396 of record NW_028274819.1, read on the forward strand.
TAATTTTTCTAAGTTACTATTTTCAAAAGAGTGTATATTTTTAAAGTATTAAATTTTATTTGGTTGTATTTCAAAAGGGTAATAAATGACCTTATGTTTTAGTAAGAAAGCAGGTATTCTCTGATTACTGTCTTGAGTTGTAGGCTGGTCCTACACATTCTAGCAAAATTTCTTATGGTTCTTTATATTTACGCATTGCGAAAAATTTTCTTCAGGAAGGCTCTCGGTAAATTTTTTTTTAATGCATAGGTTCAAGTTACTGTACAAACAAATGACTGATATTAATGCTACTTCCCCACTTTTCCCCTTAATTTCATTTTGTAATCTGTTTAAAAGAGTATTTCAAAAATTTTACATTTTAAATCGTATAGCAAATATTTATACTTTATCAAAGATCTGTTCAAAATTCAAATTTTGTTATTTACAAAAAATGCTATGGTATATTCATGGTTGCCTTTAGTACATTGACTTATGTTTTATGTTGATATTAAATTATAACAATAAAATATATAAATTATTTTTGTCTTTGAAGGTCCTGATGAAGTTGTAGGGCCAGAAGGAATGGAAAAATTTTGTGAAGACATTGGTGTTGAACCTGAAAATGTATGTTTTATTTCTAAGTAGAATGGAATACAAGTGGGGTATAGCATATTTATAAATTTCTAAAATTCGGGACACTTTAATCTTGTATCAGGGTTTTGTTTCTTCATGTTTAATACTATGGGTTGTCATTAGTATTTTTAATCAATTTAAGTTGGGCACGTGTTCTCTTTCTTGATACAGTTGTGTCATTGTAATAGAGTGAGAGAGATTCTACCTTCAGACGCTGGCTAGAACTTGTACTTTTAAGGAATTGGCCCATCTGAATTTCTTTGGAGTTAACACTCCCCGAGGTCGCACGTGCCCTGGTGGTGGGGTGGGAACACTCCCCGAGGTCGCACGTGCCCTGGTGGTGGGGTGGGAACACTGCCCGAGGTCGCACGTGCCCTGGTGGTGGGGTGGGAATGCTTGTACAGGGTGCTCTCCGTGATGGACACGGACGTGGCCGCCTCTGTGCTGACTTTCCCTTATCCTTTATGTTCTGTTCTTTCCAGATTATTATGTTAGTTTTAGCGTGGAAATTGGAGGCTGAAAGCATGGGATTTTTTACCAAGGAAGAATGGTTAAAGGGGATGACTTCACTACAGTAAGATATTTTTTTAAAAAACAAATTTGATGGCCTATTTGAAGATCTTAATTGATATTTTGTGCTTCATAATTTTTAGGAGTAAGGTTTCACCTTAAAGTAATCAAATTGGTTTAATCTGTAACAATCAGGGATTGACAAAATTTATATTGTGGTCTTTGCAAAATGAACAGTTACCCCATTTTTCATATTCTCTGAGAACCTCATCACAGTTTTACTAAAATCATTGACTCTTAGTGGGTAAATTAGAGGTCTGTGATCAAAGTTATTTACCCACAGATAGATTGAGGAATAAGGGCTTTCCTCTCTGAATATAGAGTTTTGCTTGTAAGGAGTCTGTTCTCAGGGCAGTCCTAAGCGCTGGGGCCTCTTCTCCTCTGCAGTTTTATGCTTGATTTTGAAAAAATATTTGAAGATAGAGTTACATGGCACTTTTATTACTTCTTTTCTGCCAAATTAATCTGACAAAGAAGAAAAGTAGAAAGGTTGTGAGGCTCCCGTGCAGCCCCTAGCCACGTTCCCGTTACACACTCTCTGATGCTGCCTTGGAACTCTTTCATGAGGTTTCAGAATTGCTTCTGTATGAAAATCATGTGATTTTGACCTTCCAGAGTAAAGTGTGCTTAGTTTCAGAATCAGTAATTATGTGTTATTTTTAAATTATGTCATGTTCCTAATGTTCATGCAGGATGTTACTAATTACCAACATTCTAAAATAGAGGAAGCATTAATTTATAATACTTTTGAGCCAAAAACTGGAGATTAATTAGCCATGTGGTTTCCTGTTGTGGGTTATGCTTTTTTTTTTTTTTTAACACATTTACTATTCTTTATTACTTGTTTGTGTGTCCTTAAATTTCAGAATACCGCAGTTATTTTTTTAAGTGTATCTGTTCAAACGGAACTTGAACTTTTATATTTGAATTTTCAACATGCAGTGCTTTGTAATTCTCCTTTTTAACCAGTATTAACATGCAGATATTTCTTACATATTTAGGTATAAACCTTTGCTTATATGAGCCAAATTACAATTTCTAGAATAGAACATAAAATCAATCCTGTAATTTCAATTATTTATAGGTGAGATAAGGAGTCAGACTTGGAAAGGTGAACAAAACGTTTGCCAAGGTTTATGCACCTATTTAATGGCCCGGGTAGGACCTAGAATTTAAATTTCCAGATTACCAGTCTAGCATACTGTACTTCCTATTGCATTATCTTTCTGTATTTATGTTATCATTCTTTATAAAATAAAGGACTATTATTAATGTTTGGAATCATAGTATTTACAACCAGGCTTGAATTATGTCATTCGTCTAGGTGTCATAACATGCCAAATTAAAATGATGTTGATTTTGAAATTCTTTGGAAACATCCAACCTTCAATTAGCTTTTTAGAGAAAGATAAAATATACAGACAAGTATGCAAAGAATATAAACTAGTTTTCATAGTTTTTGTCTGTTTTATTGAAATTTATATCAGTTGTTACATCGCTTATTGATTGTAAGACATTTTATTTGGCACTTATAACTGCTTTTTGTACTGCTCCTGAATTTTTTGTATATTGTTTTTTTTTTAATATCCCAGCTAACAAGTGTTCATGTATTTTTAAACCAAAAAGTTTCTCATTATTTGTTTTTGCATAATTTGACGTCATAGAAAGAGCCTTTGTATAACAGAAACGTGTAAACACAAAACATTTCTAATAATTAGAATAATTAGCATATGAATTTGGGTACAAGACTAGAAATTGACTTAACCCTTGAACCTATTTTTTTACTAGCACATCTTTTCTGTAGGAAGTTCACAAGCTACACAGCATAAAAGCAGTACTTGAACACTTAAAAGTGACCCCGAGGGATCTGTTTCCCTCATTTATTATCCCCTTCCCCTCTGCTTTACTCTGTGATGTAGAACTGTGTCACTGCTCAAATTAGGCAAGCGCTCTTGATTGGGAAAAGAGTTGTTTTTTTCCCCACGATATAAATTGCTATGTGAAGTACAGAGTATTTCTTATCAGTTAGCTAAGTCTTATTACTCCCTGAATTTTCTTGTAAAAAACTTGCAAAGACTACAGTAGTTTAAAATTTAAAGCAGGAGAGACAAAAGAAGCTATAGAAGTCTTAATTTTTTATTTTATAGTTGCCTGGTATACTTGTTTTTATTTAATACATATAGTTATAAAATGTAAAACTTCACAGACTCGTTTCCATTCATAGATTTTTTCATATTTCTAGGATTTGATTTAACCTGTGCATAGTTACTTGATGGTCCCTAAATTGTCTTAATGTGTAGTTATCAATTGTTTCAAATTAATTAATTTGAACCCTTAGAAAACTTTAGTAGGGCTCTGTTAAGGAATAGAAACAGCCTGGTAGTTAAAAACATTGACTTTGCTCAAGGGTAGTAGACTTTAACAACCATGACTCATTAAAATCTATAACTGTATAGAATACTTCTGTACGTTCATTTACTTTAAAGCTGTTTACTGATAAAGACTTTTTGTATCTGAATTGCCTTTCTGTTTTTTGTGGAAGAATTTGTGGTGTGAGTTTGTGTATAATTAGACTGGAATGGCCATTTTGTAGATTTCAGAGGATGCAGTTGGCACATCCTTTCTTAGGGATTTTACTCTCTAGTTTCCATCGTTGTTCAGTAACCGCCAGATTGCCCCTCGGATGGGATTTGATCTGTAAACACATAGGTGAACACCTGTGTTCTGTCAGGTGCTGTGCCACTTACCTGTGACCGCAGTGAAGCAGAGGGCTGGCTCTGCCCTCTGCCGAACGTGCTGAGAGGGCAGGGAGGACCCTGTGATGCTGTCACCAGACATCTAGGTGGAATGCGACAGGAAGCACAGCTGCTAATGAGATTAATTGAGGCTGAGTAGACAGGAAAGTCTGTAGACGTAGATCATTTGAACTGGGCCTTGAAGTATGATTAGGATTTTGATGGTTAAGGATATAGGAAATGTTATTTCTGAAGAGAAATCGTGAGCAGAGCCTTGGGAAAGGAAAATGTGTGTGTGAAGAAAGTAGTCTGCTTGGTTCTAATCCAAAGGTACGTAAAGAAAATTGACAGAATTCCAGATAGTGGGGATAAGAGCTACGTTACAGAGGGCCTAGGCTAACGTGGAAACAGCTTAAACCCTGTTACAGGCAGTGGGAAACCATCAGGTAGCAGATAGTTTGCAGTAGAGCAGTTGTTTTAACGCTACTGGTCATAGACTCTTGTGAGAACCTTATGAAAACTGTGGACCTCATCCCCATGACGACGCACCTGCGCCGCGGTGCACAGCACATTCCATATGGATCTTCCTCTTCCTTGCATCCATGGGTGCAGGACTCCAGGGTGCTTACTGGCCGGAGCGGAGAACTTTTCTCACGTGTGCCAGCTGACGGTGGTGTCGGAGCAAGGGTGAAATACCATGTTGGTGGAGAAAAGCGTCAGCATAGAGCTCTGGAAAGCCTGTACTTGCTTATGATCAGGAGAAGACGAGGCAGGAGGGTAGCACGTGCCAGGGATGGCAGTGTCGCTCCACTACCAGTTGCACACCCTCTGGTCTCTGTCATGAGCCCCGGCCCGTCAAGAGTCACGGCAGCGGTCTGGCCTGACTGGATTTAGGTGAGAGAGGAATGGGAGCAGTTATCTGACTTTTCGGTGAGGGTGCAAGAGTAAGGTGGACAGGGTGCTGTGATGTGTGTAGTGTGTGACTGTCATTCATTTAGCATTTGGGGCCCAACTAATTGCCATTAACATTCTTCCACTCTGCTCTCCGTGACAATTTCAGATGCCTCTTTCCACATTTCCAAGTACCCCCAGGGATGTGCTGTTTTGTTTTGGTCAGTAGACCTTACTCAAAGAAATTTCTAGGTACAGAACTTTGTGAGTAAAATTCCTCTGTTGTATATCAGCATATCACAGCATACTTGTTGGGACTTCTCTAATTAAGGAAGAAAATCTCATGTAGATCTAATACACAAATGGTAATTTCTTCTCATTTTAGAGGTCTTTAAAGAAGCAGAAATTTAAAAGCCTGCCTTGCTAATCAGATATTTAGCAATACTTGGGAAATGAATGTCCAGGTCCTAATGTTGAAATTTAAACCCGTTTCTACTCATTCTAACCACAGTGGCCTTGGAGAATGGTATCCTGTGGTGCCAGTGTCCCTAAAATCTGTGGGGTTTTATTTAGTTGTTATGTAGAAACTCTCTCTAGCTTTCCATGATGTACTAGTGAAGTAATGCATTTCTTTTTACTTCAAGGGAAGTGTTCTTTCTAAACTTCCCAAGTTACGAGGTATGGATATTACTAACCTCTGAGTCTATTTTGGGGTAGGTTAGCTAAAAGAATTGTGAAGTGTTAGTGACTGCTTGGGTATGCTCATTGGGTTTGCTGGGTCTCTTCACGGTGTTTATGATATGGGTACTAAATATGGAAGTTTTTTCTCTTGTTTCTTTCATTGATTGTTCGTTGTTCTGTTAGATTCTTTCTCTGCTTGAGATTGAGGTAGACCATTAGGAATGGTATGAAGTAGTTTGGACAGAGACAGCAGGGTGCGGGTGATTTTTAAGCCATTTGCCTCAGAAGGAGCATCTCAAGCTAAGAACTGTTGTAATCATGTAATTCGTGTATTCTCCTTTAGCTTCATGGTTGTCTGTTTCTGCTCCTGCATGTTAAAATGAGGAGAGAATCAGTGACGCGCCTGAAGCCACACGGCTGCAGATGGAGAAGTTGGAATTTCACCTGGTCTCTCTCTGTTTGGAAACTTGGTTCTTCACTTTCTGTCTTAAGCTTATTCAGACCATAGCCTAAATAATATTGTTGCTCTGTGTACCTGTGGAATGTAAAATATTTGGAAAAGATTGTGATTTCTTGGATTCTTAGCTCCTTGGTAACTTGTAAGTCACCACTTACACACTTTATAATTTTGTTGGAACTACAGTTTCCCACTAACCTTTCCCCAGGTAGGGATTTTGAAACTTTTTATAATTAAATAAAGACATACTTTGTGGCTTTTTTTTGGTATTCATACTTTTGTTTAACAAATAAGTTTGGAATGCTTCTATATGTCAGGCCCTGAAGAATGATTTCAAACTCTGGTGGTGGTCAGAGGAAGAACTTCTGAATGTAGGGAAGCATCCTCTCTCGTATTTGCCTTCCTGAGTCTCAAGTATATTAAGATTCTGAATGAGATTTTGTGTGAAAATGTGACTCACATTACTAAGAAATATGTGAAAAGCACTGCTTCAGAAAGCTACAAAGATTTAGAAGGTGAGGCCTCCACTTGAGACAAACAAGGAAGGTATTACACGTGAGAGGCTCCTTGAAATGTAGTACCCTGACCATTATCAGCTGGTCACTCTGGGGATGCTGAAGACATCCACATTTTCAACAGCATTATAGGAGCATATAGTCTGATAATTTGTTTCTTTTGTATATCCCGCCGGTAGAAGTTAACTAAATTTTTGATGCTATTTAAGCTTTATTTTTCACATAATGAAGAATTTTTGTGCTGATAAAAGCCACTTAATGAAATAGTAATGTATTTTTAATAAACAGTAAGAATAAACTTCTCTTGTTTCTGCATGAAATATATTATACACTCATTCATATATAGGAACTAGGCCCCAGACAAATTGGACAGTTAACTTACTCAAATTTTGATTTCTTTTTCTGGCCATATGGCAGACTAAATGTGCAGAGAAACCATTTATCATATAAAACACTTAAATGCTGGATAAAATATGAAAGCATCTTTTTGAAAAGCATGCTTGGACTTGACTATAAATTAAGGAAGATAATTAGAGACCAGAAATGACAAGAGCTGGTGATAGATACCATAGGGATCTGTGGAGCTGGCATTTACCTTAAGGTTACCTACCTATTCCTAGTCACCTAGGGTCTGGCCATTAACCTGTGGTGCACATAGCAAATAAGAGACAAAATTGCAGGACTTGAGTAGGGTGAGAATCAGATCAAAACTCTCATATGAAGTCATTGATATCACACCTACCCAGTAGATGGAGGTGTGATTGCCTGGGCTTGCTTCTACGTACAGTGAAGGGCATATCCCCAAGAGAATTCTTATAAAAAATTCTTTATCATGCTGATGAAAACTGGAATTCATTATTTGGATAACAAGCCAGAAATCTATTTTACAAATGTCCCAGGTGTAAGTAGTATTCTCATGCATATAGTGGAAGCGATTCTTCTGTATAGGAATACATTTTAAGCAGAAGCATCAATTTCTGCAGAGAAAGCTTCGGTTTTCATTAATTATCAATCAAAAATGACTAAGCATATTGGGAAACATCTTAAACTTCAGAATTAGACTCTTAAAGGCTAGTATTTTGAATTGTAATTTCAGCATAAAATAAATAACATTAAATGTATTTAAAGAGAAAAGAATGGTATCAGATGATCAGATTTTAAATGCATAATTAAATCTCTGAAAGTGAAAAATACTCAAGATTTAAAACTCAATGGATGAATTACAAGGGAGGTAGATGTAGATAAAGTAGGAATCAGTGACCTATAATATCTGAGGAAAATAGGAGAGTTTAAGAGACATGAATGGATAAATTTTTTTCACTGTGAGTTTTCTGTATGTTTTAGATAGAAGTCCTTCATTGAATATGTGGTCTGTAGATATTTTCTCCCACTCTGTAGTTTATGTTTTCGTCCTCTTACAAGGACTTTGGCAGAGCAAAAGTTTTTAATTTTGATGAAATTCAGTTGATCAGTTTTTCCTTTTATGAACTGTGCTTTTGGTGTCAAGTTCAAGAATTCTTCCCCTAAATCTTTTATATTTTACTTTTAACTTAGTGATGCATTTTGAGTTCATCTCTTTAATAGGTGTGAGACGGGTTTTGGTTTGTTCTTTGCCCACAGAACTCCACTTACTCCACATTTCCATTTGTTGAAAAAGGTCTTTCTTAAATTACTTTCGCACCTTTGTCCTGTATCAGTTGGACATACTTGTACGTGGGTCTGTCTCTGGGTTCTCTGTTCTGCTGATCTGTGTCTTAACCTTCTGGTAGCACCACACAGTCTAGATGACAGCTGCTGTGTGCTAAGTCTGGAATCACATCACTGATTTTGTTTCCTCTTTTTTTTTTTTTTAAAGATTTTATGTATTTGTTTAGAGAGAGCACAAGCAGAGGGAGGGTCGGAGGGAGAGGGACAGAGAGAATCTCAGTCAGACTCCCCACTGAGTGCAGAGCTCGATGAGGGGCTCCATCCCAGCAACCGGAGAGGATCGATCATTTTTCAAGATTGTTTTAGCTTTTCCCGAAATTTTAGAATGATCTTCCTTTTACCTACAAAAAAATCTCACTGTGATTTTGGTTAAACTGCATAATGAATATGGGTCAAGTTGACATCTGTACTATTTTGGGTCTTTGAATATATGCAAGATAGATATGTCTCTTTTTGGTGTTTGATTTCTTTCATCATTTGTGTGTAGATTTCAGCATACAAATTGTGTACGTTTTGTTAGAATTACATGTAAATGTTTCAGTTGTTATTTGGAGCCACTGTAAATAGCATTCTATTTTTAATTCCAGCATCCATATATTCATTACTAATACATTTCATTTTTGTGTGGTTGTCTTGTATCCTGTGACCTTGCTGACCTCACTCACTCTAAGGCTTTGTGTGTGCTTGTCTTCTTGTGTTGTCTCCGTAGTCGTGTCATATGATTATAACATAAAATAGAGAAATGGGGACAGTTTTATTTCTTTTCCAGTCTTGTATGTCTTTTATTTCTTTTCCTTGACATATTGCATTGGCTGGAACTTCTGCCACGGTGCTGAATAAGCACAGAGAGAGTGGACACCCTCCTGGCTCACCATCTCAGGGACTGCACTCAGTCCCCTATATAACTGAATAAGCACGGAGAGAGTGGACACCCTCCTGGCTCACCATCTCAGGGACTGCACTCAGTCCCCTATATAACTGAATAAGCACGGAGAGAGTGGACACCCTCCTGGCTCACCATCTCAGGGACTGCACTCAGTCCCCTATGTAAAGTATATTACCTATAGGTTGTTGCTCTTTATCAAGCTGAGGGAGTTCTCCTCCTCATATCTTCCTGTGAGTTTTCACATGAATGCACATGAAATATTTTAAATGCTTTTTCTGCATTAAATCGTCTAATCATGTAGCTTTTCTTTTTTTAGACTGTTAATGTTGTGATTACAATGATTGGTTTTTGAATACTGGTCAGTTTGCATACCTGGAATGAATCCCACTTGGTTGTGGTGTATAATTATTTTTATTTACTGCTGAATTCTTTTCGTTAATATTTTGTTAAGGATTCATGAGATATTGGTCTTTATTTTCTTTTTCTTATTTCTTGGGGTATAATTGACATAACATTGTTCATTTCGGGTGTATAACATAACGTATTCAATATTTGTGTGTTTTGGGAAATGATCACAACAGTAAGTCTAGTTAACAGTAACTCTAGTTAACCATCATCATACATGGTTAAAATTTTTCTTGTGATTTTCTTTTTTTTTTTATACTGCCTTAATTGGTTTTGATGTCAAGGTAAATCTGGCTTTATAAAAGGAATTAGAGAGTTTTTCCTTATATTTTATTTTTTGGAAGATACAGCATAGAATTGGGCTTCAGAGATTGGCAGCATTTTCCAGTGAAACTGCTGGAACCTACAGATTTCTTTTTTAGAAGTTTTGAAATTTTGAATTTTTTTTTAATAAAAAGGCCAAATTACTATTTATTTCAGATCATTTTATCAGATTATTTATTTTGTGTTGTTAGTGTGTTGTGTTTTGTTTTTCAAAGAACTGGTCCATTTCGTCTTAAGTGGTCAAATTTATATCCTTTTAATATCTACAGGACTATAATGGCATCTTTTGTTTCATTCCTGACAGTGGGGATTTTTGTATTCTCTCTTTTTCTTTGTCATTCTTGCTGGAGAGTTGTCTGTTTTATTGACTTTTTTCCAAAGAATCCGCTCTTTGTTTCATTGATTTTTCTCTTGTTTGTCTGTTTTTAATCTTACTGATTTCTGCTCTTAATTTACTTTCTCCTGCTTGCTTTAGGTTTATTTTGCTCTTCTTTTTCTAGATTCTGAAGATAGGTAGATTATGAATTGAGAATATTTTTCCTCTTTTCTAACATTTACATTTAGTTGTATGAATTTCTCCCTCAGTACTGCTTTGTGTCTCAGGAAATTTGACTTGTGTTCTTATATTCATTCAGGTCAGCATATTTTTTGGTTTCCGTTGAGACTTGCTCTCACCCACAGATAATTTAGGAGTCTGTTTAGTTTCTAAGGAGATTTTGCTGTTATCTTCCTGCTATTTCTAGTTTGGTTTCATTGTAGTCAGAGAACATACCCTGTGTGATTTCAGTTCTTACATATTTGTCAGGGTTTTCTTAATGGCTCAGGCTGTGGTCTCTTATGGTTTAAGTTGTGTGGACACTTGAACACATATTTTATTGTCATTCATTGGCATGTTCAATTAGTGTCCATTAGATCTTGTTAGTTGATGGTGTTGAATTCTTTATGTTTGCTGATGTTGTGTCTAGTTGTATCTGTTGTTGGCAGAGGAGTGTTGAAATTTCTAACAATAATTGTATATTTGTTTCTTCTTTTCTATAAGTTTATGCTTCACATATTTTGCAGTTCTTTTGCTTGGTGCACACACGTTTAGAATTGTTACGTCTCCTTGATGGATTGACTTTTTTTTTTTAAGATTTTACTTATTTATTTGACAGAGCACAAGCAGGGGGAGCGGCAGGGAGAGGAGGAGAGGGAGAAGCTGGTGGGGCTCAATCCCAGGACCCTGGGATCATGACCTGAGCCAAAGGCAGACGCTTAACCCACTGAGCCTCCTAGGCGCCGCTGGATCAACCTTTTTATCATTGTTCCTCTCTGGTCTGATCATTTTCTTTGCTCTGAAATCTACATTAGCTGTTATTAATAAAGCTACCCCTCCTTTCTTTTGGTTAATGTTTCCATGATGTGTTACTTTTCGTTCTTTTACTTTCAATCTGCCTATATTATATTTGAAATTTTTTTCTTCTAGATAGCATATCGTTGGGTAATTTTGGTTTTGTGGGTCTTTTTGATCCATTCTTTCAATCTCTGTCTTCTAATTGGTTCATTTAGACAACTTACATTTGATATAATTATTGATACACTAAGGTTTAAGTCTGCCCTGTATTTTATAGTTCAGAAATTTCCATTTGGTTCTTTTTTATGTTACATTTCTTTTCTTAGACTTTCTGTTTCTTTGCTGAGACTTTCTATCTTTTCATTTGTTTTACTTTGTCCATAATTGCTTATTGAAGCAGTTTCATAATAGCCGCTTTAATATCTGCAAATCATTTTAAACATTTTAAATATTTCTTGTCATTTCAGTATTTGCACATATTGGCTCTTTTTACATTCTGCTTGACATCTTGGTTGTTGGTATGACAAGTGCTTTTTTTTTTACTGGAACCTGAAAATACTGAGGATTATGTTACGAAACTCTGGATTTTATTTAAACCTTCTATTTTAGCTACCTTTCTCTACCACCATCTCAGCAGGAGGAGGGACTCCTTCATTGCTGTTGGCAGGCGTGAGAGTTCCACACCCCACGGGGTCTCTGCAGACACTGCCCCAGGACACTGCTCCTTACTACCTGCTGGAGTGGAAATTCATGCTTTTCTGTGGTTTCCACTGATAGTGCGGGAGGTGAAAGGGAGGGCCTTCCCACATCCTGGTGAGGGTGGACTTTTGAAGTCCTCCTTCCAATCTTTGCTGATGTAGGTGGGCGTGGCATGGAGCCAGTTTTTTCTGTGGTGGTTGAATAGAGGAGTGTTTTTTCTCAAAGTTTTCTTTCTTGCTTGGCCGCTTGATATTTGCAGGAGGGGGAGCAGGTTTTTGTTGTTTTTTTGTTTGTTTTTGTCTACCCCGTTGGCATTCTGGTTTGCTGACTCCTTCATATCCAGGTCTAGGATAGATAAGGCGCAAAAGAAAACCCGGGAAACTCACCACTGTGTTGTTCCTCAGAGTCTTTCAGATTCTTCCAGTCTTATGTTTGTTTTATAGCTAATGTCCAGGGCTTTTAGTTGAATTAGCAGGAGACACAGGGAAAAAATACACTTACTTCATCTTCCTGAAAGCAGAAGTTATTTGTCTAATAAAAAAAGAAAAACAAACCTTCTGTCCCCCTCCATCCCACACTAGTTAAGTGTCGCTTTTCTCTGCTCCCTTTTAGAACCAAATTCTTTGGCAGCATTTGTCTATACAGTTGACCCTTGAACAATGGGGGATTTTTTACTGAAACCTGGAAATTTTGAGTATAATGTTCTAAAACTCTGGATCTTATGTAAACATTCTGTTTTAGCTAGCTGCCTCCGACACCACCTTAGCAGGAGTCTGAGGGAAGTCCTCATCACTGTTAGCAGGAGCGGGAGTTCCTGTAGTCAGACATCCGTGTGTAACTTCCGACTTCCCCGAAACTTAATTTACTAATAGCCTACTGTTGATTGGAAGCCTCACCCATAACATGAGCAGTCAGATAGCACATACTTTTTATGTTAAAGGCCTTACATACTACAGTTTTGCAATAAAGTAAACTAGAGAAAAGAAAACGTAAGTGGACCCGCACGGTTCAGACCCGTGTTGTTCAAGGGTCACCTTTACTTGTTTTCTCCAAAGCCTCTCCTCTCAGTCTCTCTTCAACCTAGTAAGCTTACCCTTGCCGTCTTCTCAAACCATCTTGTCGAGGCACCATTTACAAGTGGGTAATCCAAGCAGTAATATCCATCAGAACTGTTACAAATTTAATTATCTTTAAGTAAGATTATATGTGAAATAAATTATCAAAAATTGTCAATGATCAGTTGATTCAAAAAGAAGTAGAAAATCTGAATGATCCTATAACCATTAAAAATGGTGATTGAATAGTTAAAAATTCTTTCCCTCGGTGAAAAGACCCAGGTGATTTTTCAGCTGATTTTGGACAAATGCTAATTCTTTTTCTTTTTCAGAAAACAGAAAAAAGGGTAATAATTGTCATTTAGTTTTTCTGAGGCTTATGCTATGAGCTTGTTATCAAAATTAGTAAAGAGTGTGAAAGAATGAAATTGACAAGCCTGTCTCTTGTATGAACATAGCCAAAAAATCTAGCAATGTATGAAACAGGTAACATTACCCAGTTTGGCTTATTCCTGGAATGCAAGGTTTAATCAGTGTTAGAAATGTATCCAAAATATTTACACCTTAATAAAATTATGAGTCACATGTCACATTGTTGATTTAGAATAGTGAAGGTCTTTGTTAAATCTGAGAATGCTAGATGTCTGCGACATGATGAGTACTAAAACTCAGTTTTGAGTGGGAGACTGTGGGTCACAGTAGACGGTAGACCCTGATTTAATGGAAGGGAGTCCGATGATCTGTCAGCAGTAGCAAAATGTGAGTTAGGTGTTGGTGAGGGATATTTTGTGAAACTGTTGGAGGGAACGCCTTTCGAGTAGAGTAGAGGCAGTACCATGTGCTAGAGCAGAGCTGTGGCACTTGGGAAGGGTCGGTGAAATACAGCTAGAGCGCGGCAGGAGGGGAGATGTGCTGTGCACCATTTGTGAAAGGCACCGTCTGCATTAATCATGCTCGGCAGTGTAGCGGATATCAGCCCAGGGAGTCAGGACGCCGGTGAAGATCTTGAGCATTCTGTTTGCCTTTTTATGTTTCATGTCTGATCTTTCGAAATAACATGGATAACTTGTTTGCACTCTTCTGCATGTGTACCTTATTTGAGGTCAGGTACTGCCACTATTTACCTTGATTTTTGTCACTAAAAATGTAGGAATCTGAATTCATGACCGAAGCACTAGTATAATGTGTTTATTTTCTCTGAGTTATATCCCAAGCTTTTAAAACCACTCATGGTCATCTCTTTTCACCAAGCTGGTGCCTGAGAACTTTTCGATGATATAGATGACAGAGGCCTGATTCATTTCCTTTGTTCTGCCATCTTTTTAACTTCACATGTGGTGAAAGCACATTTTAATATACCTCTTCTTAAGAGATATTTGTGATTTTACTGGAGTTTTTGATTGAGTTGTATTTTTTAAAAGGAAAGTCATTGAACTGAATGAACTTTCACTGATAGCCAGGTTTTCTCTTTTTTTCCTTTTTCTTTTTTCCACTGGTACATACAAGGCAACAAGTTTGTTAGTAACTCTACATTTGTGAATCAGAATTTTAAACCTAGGTTAATTTCATAAATGCACTCACTTTTCTCTTAATGCATTTCTTCTAACCCCTTAAGGATGCTTTTATTTAATTTTCTGGATTATATAATGTATTTGGCTTTTTTAATTTAAGGTGTGACTGCACAGAAAAGTTACAGAACAAATTTGACTTTTTGCGCTCACAGTTGAATGATATTTCTTCGTTTAAGAATATCTACAGATATGCCTTTGATTTTGCAAGGGTAGGTGGAATTTCCATGTTCTGTAATTTTAACATTTTTTTTTAATCTTGAAACCACACTCAGGAGAATTTTTCCTTATGTTTTAGGATAAAGATCAGAGAAGCCTTGACATTGATACTGCTAAGTCTATGCTGGCTCTTCTGCTTGGAAGGACATGGCCATTGTTTTCAGTATTTTACCAGTACCTGGAGGTGTGTAGGTTCTTACATTTTCTGAAAATATTAATCTGATGAATATTAAATTTAAATTTTGATTTTAAAGCTTACTCTGATTGAAAATATACCTTTAGTTGAGGAAAGACAAATAGATTTTTAAATACTGTGCTTTTAAAAAAATCTGCTTAAGTAGTAAAAAGTTTCTGTTAAAGTGTGTACATGTATGTTGTCATTTTTAGACACAGGTTCATGTTCATTAATACATTCTGTACATGAGATACTTGGATTCCAGCCCTGCATCCCTCCCATAAAAAAAGTAACCTTCAAGAAATACGTTTTAGCAGAGACGTTCTTCATGCAGAATTAGTTTCTTGGACTTTTGGCAGAAGAGATTTGATGCTCGTATATAAATATCAAGCTTCTAAATCAGGTTTCTTTTTTTTTTTTTTAAGATTTTATTTATTTATTTGTCAGAGAGAGAGCACAAGCAGGGGGAGCGGCAGGCAGAGGGAGAAGCAGACTCCCCCCTGAGCAAGGAGCCCGATGTGGGGCTCGATCCCAGTACCCTGGGATCATGATCTGAGCCGAAGGCAGACGTTTAACCAACGGAGCCCACCCAGGCGATCCTATCAGGTTTCTTTAATACAAGATCTTAGGCTGAAATCTACATAAGGGAACCAGTTGTAGTAATAATAAAACTTTACTTTTCACTTAGGTTCAATCTAAATAATTAGAATTAAAATATTTTATGTCCACAGAGATGAGAATGGCTATAATCCTGTACTTCAATGTACTGATGAGTAAAGAATGTATGCTGAATTCACGGAGAAAGTATTCTTTTAGAAGACTTAACATAGCAACTACCACCAGCAGTGGTTCTGAGATAACTTTTCTTCTTTCCATTGCTTTCTCTGGTTTTCTACCTGTTTTTGTGCCTTTTCAGTTTTAGTTTTTTTTAGTATGGCACTCACCATTTCTGGAGTATATATACCTTTTCTTTTTGCTTTGAAAATAATTTCTCGTAAAGCTGATTATCATAGCAAATTCCTTGGACTAATTTTGTTTAAAGCTTCTGATAAGAAGCAATGATATGGGGCGCCTGAGTGGCTCGGATGGTTAAGCGTCTGCCTTCGGCTCAGGTCATGATCCCAGGGTCCTGGGATCGAGTCCCACATCGGACTCCTTGTGTTCCCTCTCTCTCTCTCTGACAAATAAATAAATAAAATCTTTAAAACAAAAAAAAGGAAGAAAGAAGCAATGTCATGGAAAGGACTTAAGTAAGTGGGTTTCATGTACACTTAAATCTTTAAGCTTAATAAAATGGGCATAATGAAGGCTAGTAAAGTAGATGTTTTTGATGGATGTTATCAGTCTTCCTCTTATTAGTAGTTTTGGGCAAAAATAAATAGAACTGAGTGTAAAAATATTCACTGCTAAAGGGAGCTGAGAGAACTAAATATTTTCAGTGCTTGTTATGTAGAGGGTGTTCGACCTACAGTGTTTCTTTAAATCTTTATAACACTTTTTGAATTATGTTTTATCCCCCTTCAGCAAATGAAGAAATGGGCTCTGTTGTTAAATAATGCTCCCAGGGTCACCCAAGTAAGTGGAAAAGTGGGGTTTGAACCCAAGCCAGTACTCTTTGTACTGCCTACAAAGATGCCAACTTCAAAATGTGGCTGAACAGTAAAGCTCAGTGAAGAAGGGGTGTTCTGAGAGGCAACAGGAGGGGACGCAGTGTGTACAGGGTAGGCTGTCAATCTTGAGTTCAGTGGTGGTTCCACAAGTATATACATAGGTAGACATCGAGTTTTACCCTTACTCTTAGTACCTTCCATGCTCTCTAAAATGAAGGAAAGATAAAGGAAAACGTAACTTGGATAATGTTAACATGTAAATGTCCCTGAGACTTCTCTTAGAAGCACAAGTAATTTAAAGAGGGATACATGTTTTAAGACCAAATCACAAAAAATGTTATATAACTAGATTTATCGAAGTCAATTCCTAATAAATAATGCTTATTCTGTATTCAAAATATTTATATCATTTTCTACAGCAATCAAAGTATCGTGTTATGAACAAAGATCAGTGGTACAACGTATTAGAATTCAGCAGGACTGTCCATGCTGATCTTAGTAACTATGATGAAGATGGTGCTTGTAAGTATGTTTTCCTATGAAAATAAAATTCTTACAACTCTTAGATGAGAATATACATTTGTATAGCGTTGCCATAAAGGATTTAGACTTCCTAGCAGTAACTTTTATTATTTAATAATGTGGAAAGTGTGGGGAAGGCAGGTGTAGAATGTAGACCAAGAGCTTAGATTGAGCAGTATATTATAAAATCTTGCTGCAGGGGTGCCTGGGCGCCTCAGTCAGTTAAAGTGTCCAACTCCTGATTTTGGCTTAGGTCATGATCTTGGGGTTGTGGGATCAAGCCCCATGTTGGGCTCCATGTTCAGCATGGAGTCTGCTTGAAATTCTCTCCCTCTCTCTTAAATAAAATCTCTTAAAATATAATTTCTCAGTCATTCAAGTTATCAGTCAGTATTCTTCAGTGGAAAGGGCAGAATGTCTTAAAACAGATCTGTGAAGTAATGGTAAGTTAGGTAAGCCACATTCTCTAAAATAGTACAAGAAGTTTTCCATTTCCACCTCCAGTTTGGTTGCCTGTGTTGTGTTAGTGTTGGGAAGGGTTACGTGGTAAGACACATTCCTATAAACATGAATTGAAATGTGGACTTATTTAAAGAAGGGCTAACTTTATTTCTCCCTATATATATCTCTCTCTCCCTACAGAATGGTAAACCATTTAATAATACTTTTAGAAACAGTACCTGCAGCAGTAAGCTGGGAGCCTAACGACTATATGTGGCCTGCAGATGTATATATTCATGTGTGTTTTGAGTCAACCTTTAAATTAAGAGTTTTTGCATAAAAATAAAGCTTCCAGATTGGTTTGAAAAATCAGAAAATCTGACAAAACTGTACCTGGAATTAGTGACTGAGGCTGAGCAGTAGCTCATGTTGGGACTTGCCTCCCACTTTGCTGGCCCACAGTTTATGCCAACAGCTCGCTTGCTTTTCAGCTGCCGTTTATTACCGGGCTTATCTGCTGCTTGATTTAGAGTAGGGAGGTATGTCTGTGAAATTGAGAGAAAAAGAAAGACCACCAGAACGTTGTGTGTTTTAAGAAAAATAGAGCAAGCATATTTTTTTCTGGCAGTGAGTTTTCCTCTATTTAAAAAGAGAGAGAGAGAACAGTGAGTTCATTTAAACTGCCTACCTGGCTTCTGTCAGGAAATGAGTTTGGACCACCCCGCTTTATACAGATGTCTTTGTAGAATAGTTCTTAGGTCGGCTATTGAGTAGACACCTGCTGCATGTTTAGACTCCTACTGGGTCCTGTTACCGGCCACCCCTTCAACAAGCTTACAGACTTCTTGGTGAGGGAACCTGGAAATACTACACTGAACACTTTGCATATTCCTTAATAATTAAATAACAGAATGTTGTGAACGTTTAGAAAAATGGAGAGGTTAATCTTGACTTAGTTATTAGAGAGTTCACCTTGCGAAGGAAGTTGCAGCAAATACCCATTGTGGGAAGTCCCTTCTGTCTGAAGAGAAAAGACTAGGGAAGCAAGCACTGGTGAGTCCAGCGGTGGGACGGGGAGCAAAACCCCTGGGGCAGCGGAGGGTCCATCCTCAGTGCTGATGCAGAGCTTGTGGACAGTGTGTTCTGTAGTTGGACGGTTGAGTTCACTGAATCCTAACGAAAATTTCTTCTTTATTCTAGGGCCCGTTCTTCTCGATGAATTTGTTGAGTGGCAAAAGATCCGTCAAACATCATAGCAAGAACTAATGTGAAGAAAATGCACACCTTTTGACGCCCACGTGTATACAGGCTAACGAAACAAGGAAAAAATCCAAAGGGTGCATTTTCATTCATATGAAAGACTTCTCGTAGTACTTTTTTTTCCTTTTTTTTAAAGGAAGTTTTCTTGTTACATGTGATGGGCATTGAGCCACACCTCTTCTGAGACTGAATATTGAAGCTTTTGTTTTGAGTTATGTTTCTAACATTTATTTCAGAACAATAAAGATTCAGATTTGTGACAAAGGCCTTAAAGTGAAGATGTCCCTTGAGTGTCAGAGTGGTATTTATTTTTGTACATTTTAATTCTTGAATTTTAGAGGATGTTTCTCACCATGAATTTGGAGTTTCAAAGATCTTAAACAATATTTGGCAATGTAGTCGGCTGATGGTATGGCTCATTATAATCATTTGTGAACAGTTAGGAAGAATATTGGCCTTGGCTTCTGGGATAATGATGTTCTGATACAGCTAATACAAACCATTTCTGGATATTGGGAGTTCTCTGGCGCTCAGCTCTGGTGTTCTCTGAAACCAGCCATGGTCTTACGCACATGCTTTATCTGGAAAGTTGAGATTGGAATGATTATGTCCTGGTATTTTGCTTCCTAACCGTTAAATAGTATCGTCAGTAAGTGTTCATCAGCACTGAATGTATATTCTTAATATGACTTGCAAGGTTTCTGTATTGTGTCAGTTACAGAGACCATTCCTGCATTAATGGTCTCAAAATTAGGCTGAGGACAGAATCAAGAGCAGTATTGAACTTGTGTGATCATCACTGTTGTCATTACGAGTAGCGTGTATACGATCTCTTTAACTCATTCTGTGATATGGAGAGTTTTGTTGAGGGACCTTTTCTGGTCTTACAAGGGAACCTTAGCTCTGATGTTGTGGATTCAGTTAAGATACATACAGGAAAAGAAGAAAATAAAATAAGACTTGAGAGAGCTCTGGGTAAAATGGTGCACAGCTCAAGGGTACCGTTGATGGTACAATCACAGAATTGCTAATTGTCACAACTTTCTAAATGTTGGCAATAAAGTATCTTGAGGAAAGGACAGCCTTTTCTAATTCACGTAAAAGTCATCTTTTGGACGAGGAGCAGGGCTGTTTGGACATTGCTTTTCCAAACCATCCAGCATCCCATTCATGGTCCAGCCGCAACCTCAACAGCATTGCTAATTTCAGTGTATGAGTGGAAGGAAGTAAATAGATTATTTTTCCACAATAAGAACATTTCTATTGGGATTTAAGGTAAAGGCTGATTTTTGAATAGTGAATTTATTTAATGAGTGACTGTCAGTATTGACTGCATAAGGGAAAATAGCATTTTAAAGATTTTTATGGTTTATTTGGTTAATGAGCTGGGAGAAAGTGATTACTCTCTTGCTTGCCTTTTAATGAAATCACTTTGTACAACTTTGTAAAACACTGATATAACAGTGCAAAAACTTGTCTTTCCTAAATGTCTTATCAATAGGGATATTTTTCCTGAAATGTCCCTTCTAAGTATTAGAATGACTGAATTATTAGAACTGAGCATATGCTGACAGTGCTGACTCAACAACATGAATGGTGTTTTAATATCAAATTTATTATAGGTAAAGCATTTAGATTTTTAGATATTTGGATCTTTATAATTTAATTGACTCTTCCCTCCAAGGCATAACTTCTAAACTTGAAGAATATTGCCCACTTTTGTTTAACTTCAAAACCTATAATTTACATCTTAAAAGTTGTCAGTTTATAGCCTGAAGTAATAGTAATGTCCTTGTCTTCATTAAGTAAAATAACACTCAGAACTTATAGATGACTTTAAGAAAAAATAAAGGAAACCATTTACTTTGTACTTATCCAAAGTACTTTTAGACTTTTGAAATCTGAAAATTAAAATGAAACTTTTTTCCTTAAAGTCAACAGCCCAATCCTGCCTGGGCCACTCTCGCTTTACTCTGTTGTTCCTTCTATTTCTCTCAACCTTAACTTTGGAGGCAGATTTACTCTCCCTAATTCATCAGTCAGGATGTGGGCTTGTTCCTCATCTTTCATCTCTTAATTTGTGTTTGAACAGCATTTAATGTACTGGGAAAAGTATAAGAGGTTAAATGGTGTAAGCAAATAGGACAGTAATAAGGAGCCTGCAGTATATTTAAAAAGTCTTCTAACTGCTGAGGCTCTTCTTTTTATTAGTTAGCTTCAAGTGCCTTCCCAGGAATCCTGTTGTACCATTTTCTGAATTACTTTGTATGGGATGAAATCTCACTGGTGCTTTATGGTTGGAAACAATGTGCTTCTAGGTAGCGTGCCAGCGTAACACTACTGGGAGGGAATAGAACCAGGTGTGCGTCCTCAACTGTCAGGTTCAGAGCTCGACCCCTGCCCCCTTGAAGCCAGTGCTTTTTGACAAGACCTGGTTTCCGCAGGAAATTGCCAGGGATTCAAGTCACAAGGTGGTGTCCCCAAACAGCTACCACAGTTTTACCTGAATGGGAGATAAAAAGTGATGTTTTGTCATGTGCTGATCTGCATGACAGTGTCTTCTGTGGCCTAATGATTTCTTGTTTTTTTAAATGCTGCCAGTAAAATTCTTGACCATACATTTTTGACAGTATTTTTATGTATAATGCATAGGTTGTGTTGATTTGGGTTTTACTCTGTTGGAAGCCCTCTAGATGAGTGTTTCTTAAACTGGAATGTGAGAGCCTTCTGTGGGATGTGAGATTGACCCCTGAGGGCTGTTTCTCTTACAGCAAATGCCTTTACATCTAGAAAACCACAGATGTATCATGAACGGTGTTGAATGCCATCACTTTGTGCAGGGAGTGGAGGGGAAAGAGTAGAATTTAAGGCATACAGGTTGTGTAGAGGAGCTTAGATTCCGAACATGGGAAGTGTATTTGCGATGAAACATTTCACTGTGAACTAAGTGTTCTTTCAACAAAACACGTCCTTTCTAATTGCTTATGTGAACTTAGGCATGGATTTATTTAAATATATTTTGTGGTCAGCTTGAGAAGCAGGTAGCAAGAATGCTGATTTGTTTTACTGCTTTTGTGAAGAAGTGTACTTAAAACTGTGATAATTCACAGTTGGGTAAAGTTTTGTTTGGGCTTTGCAGGCTCCTGTGGCCTGAAGTTTTGTGGCATATCTCGTATGTTTATCAGATAACCAAAGTGTCAAATAAATTAGGGATATGTTAATACATTTTTTTAAAGATTTTATTTATTTATTTGCGAGAGAGAAAGAGATAGAAAGCACGAGAGGGAAGAGGGTCAGAGGGAGAAGCAGACTCCCTGCCGAGCAGGGAGCCCGATGCGGGACTCGTTCCCGCGACTCCAGGATCATGACCTGAGCCAAAGGCAGTCGCTTAACCAACTGAGCCACCACAATTTAAATGCATTTCTTTGTTAAGCTAAGAAGGCACAGTAATCTCAACCTTATTCCTAGAGAATTCCTGAGGAACTATTCTTGAGTCGTACTGGAAACGGTTACAAGGAAACATTCAAAGAAGAGTTCATTTTCCCTTCAGAAAAGAAAAACAACAAAATCTCATTGATTTCCTCAATAGGAAATGCTAATCTGAATTATTAAATATTCTGGATCATATAATTTTTTAATGAATGTAGTTTTATTAGTTTCATAAATGCTTCGTAACAACCAGAAAAAGAGATTGCTTAAGACTTGGTCTATCTTGTTGACAGTCCCAGTTACCCATGAGTGGTACTTTGAAAACCCCAAAAGCAGTCTCCCTTGTATGGTAAATTTATGTAGATTAAAGATTTTGGGAAGATGAGTTTCAGCCCCACAGTTTAGGCAAATTGTCGCTACAAAGATCTTTCTAGTGAACTTCTATTTCTTTGGAGCACATCTTTAGAGGTTTTAATGCACAATTTATTTTCCTTTTCCCAAACACCAGTCTTAGTAAAACATCTTAAATTTGTTAAATCCACCTTACAGTCCTTTGACTCCTATACAGATAGTGCTTCTCTTGATTTTTTCCTAGACCACTTGTTACTAAAACATTTTGTCTTTATTTTGTGTGCTTTGTCATTTATTAGGGCCTTTTGTAATATGACTCGTTTTTGCATGAGTTCTAGTGTACCATGTGTTAAATATCCTTTAAAATAAATAATAAAGTTAGACTTTAATCTGAGTATAGAATCTTAACTTACAGTGCCAATTTTATTGGAGCTTTTTTGTATTTATGTAATGGATCTATGGTCTGTCAATGCAAGAGTTAGAGTAAAATAGTTTCATTAAAATTTTCTTAGTTCCTCCCAAATTCTGCCATTTTGAAGAAGTTTTATCCTTCTGTATTTTGGCTTTCTCAGCTTTAAGTATTAATGAAAATCCTTCCATGGATTGTTTCAAGTATTAAGTTAAAATTATGGATATTATGAAATAATCAAATAGCATACTTAGAAGCTAGCAGCGGTAAGCAAAATGGATGTGTAGAAAGCCAGATTTACCCCAAACTCGGTGTGTGTGTGTGTGTGTGTGTGTGTGTGAGAGAGACTTAATGTGTGCGAACTATTACCTGTAATTTATTTTTCCGTGTAGAAAACAAGATTGTGCATAGCAGCTCTTTCCATGTCTGAAGGTGAAAGGAGAATTTTGCTTTCATGTGTGATTGCCACCAGTTGCATTTGAACCACAAAAGATGAAGGACTTGAATACTTTGCTTGAACAGCTTGTCTTGTGAGACTTAGTATCATTGATTCGTCAAGCTTAGCAAAACTAATTTTTGTGAGTGTTGTTAGTTTACCTTGAGTATTTTAGCTGTATTATTCTGTCATGCAAATGAATTCAGACTCCTAGGTGCAGAAACCCGACTTGTTTTGGACTTTATGGAAGTAATACCAGAGAAATCTGGGTGGGTTTTTTTCTCTTTGCCACATTTTGTCACATCACTTTCAGAGACGTCACTTGACCTGTGTTCTCTTCAGTTTCACCTTATGTGAAATAGCCGAAGTCCAAGCAGGGCCTTGTCCATAACATTTATTAGTAAGTGTTAAATGAATACACCTTGATATTTGAACAGAAAACAATTCGTTGTAATAGTTTTTCTAAACAAGGTTTTCGATCTTGTATAAGCTGAAACTTGGGATTTCTTGTTTTATGCTATTTGTTTTTATAATCAGGCTTATTCATATTACCTCTGGGACAAAATATCTCAGTAAATCCCAAACATCTGCTGTGTGGCAGCAAGTATTCTAGGCGTGAGTGTGTGTGTGTGTGTAGTTTATCATGTGATGACAAGGTAATTAAAGGAAAGTAAGTCAAGGAAGTGGTCTGGGGAGTATGTGAGTATAGGATCGCTATTTTAAGCAGTATGCACTGACAGAGTGATACTGAACAGAGATCTAAAGAAGTGAACTGTTGCTCCATTTGCATATCTGGGGAAGAGCTTACCAGGCAGAAGGAATATTACAGTCCTGAGCTGGTAGTGCGCATAGTGTCTTCAAGAACTAGCAAGATCACTGTGACTGTAGAGAGCAAGACCAGAGGAGTGGCCAGGACTAGGAAGTTGAGGTTAGAGAGATCAGGGGTAGTCATCATGCCTGATGGCAGGTGATCACAGAGGGCGTTGTAGGCCTTTCTAAGGACAGGCTTTCATAGAGTGAGGTGGGGAGCAGGGTTCTGATCAAAGCAAGGATGGAAGGTGACACTTTAGGTGGGAGGGATAACCCAGATGAAAAATGGCGTCATGTGGGTGAGGCCAAGGGCAATGAAAATAATAGATTCAGAATATATTTTGATAGTAGAGCAGATAGTTTATGCAGATGACTTGGATGAGGGGTATGAGAAGGAAGAACCAGGGAAGACTCAGATTTTTGGCTTGAAACAGTTGAATGAAGCAGCCATTTACTGATAGAGGGAAGACTCAGAAGAGCAGGTTGAGGAGCTTGGTTTGGGACATATTCTGGTAGATAGACCTATTAGATGTCCCCAGGGGCATGTAGGACAGACCAAGGGATACTTGAGTCCGGAGTTGGAGGGGGAGGTCTGAGCTGGATACATACATACACGGTTGACCTTGAACAGCACATGTTTGAACTGTGCGGATCCACTTCATATGTGGATTTTTTTTGTTGATAAATACAGTACTACTGTAAATGCATTTTCCTTATGATTTAAAAACATTTCCCTACCTGACTTCATTGTAAGAATACACTGTATAATACGTACAGTGTACAAAATGTGTATGAATTGGCTGTTTATGTTATCACTAAGGCTTCTGGTTAACAGGCTCTTATAGGTAAGGTTTGGGGGAGTCAGAAGTCACGGGTGGTTGACGGTGTTGGGGGGGTGGTGCGCCCCTCGTGGCCATGTTCTTGGAGGGTTAACCATATTTGGAAGTCATCGGTGTATAACCTTCTAAATCAGGACGTGATGAGATAACAGTAAGTGTAGCAGAGAATAAAACCAAACTGAAGACACATGATTAGTGAAATTTAGGGCTGACTTGCAGTTTTTCAGGAAGAAATGTAATGTTCCTGTTTTCTACACACAGGAATCAATTCTTACTTTCTATCATGTTATGGAAGCACAGAGATTTAACAGTCAAGATTGAAAGCATATATATGCACGTGGCACTTAAAGGA
The DNA here is from genome assembly GCF_037043125.1 of Eumetopias jubatus. Classification (NCBI taxonomy): domain Eukaryota; kingdom Metazoa; phylum Chordata; class Mammalia; order Carnivora; family Otariidae; genus Eumetopias; species Eumetopias jubatus. Next base: position 112,601,687 of record NW_028274819.1, read on the forward strand.
CGAATTCCACTCTATTCCTGGAACAAAGCTTTTTGTTTTGAGACGGTACAGCTCTGCATTTTAAGAATCTGTCAAGCGCTCCTTTCTTCTAATTGGGAATTGCTCTTGATTCAGTTTTGTAATTTTGGCACTAGGGGGCAGCCTTGCTTCTAGTTTCTGCAGAGCTGTAATTGGGATTAATTTAGTCAAAGAGCATCTGTATTCAGCCCCAATCTATGAATGCACTTGCTTCTCAAGTGACAAGTTCCCTATCTGCTGTGTATTATCTGTTTTGCTGGGAAAGCATCAGATAAGGCTAATGGCTGGTTTCTGTGCATCTAGGACTGGGAGTTTAGATAAATATTTGCACATAAAGTACAAGGAAACAGGTGTAGCTTACTGCAGTTAAAACCTGATGTGGAGCCCCCACCCACAGAGGTACATAAGAGAGTTTGAAACCAGTCCTAAGGAGTTCTGGACATGATTTATTCAGGAAATGTAGTGAGCTGTTAACTTTGTGCAGTCAATTGTGGTAAGAGTTGGGGCTACAAAGATGAGTAGAATACCGTCCCTGCCTAAATAAGCTTTGGGGTAGCATCTTAACAGCAGTTAATATCTTGTGCTCTATTTCAATGTCTTTTTCCCCCAGTGTTAGAAATCCTGACTCACTTATCTCTGGCACCTCCAAGTGCCCATCACAGGGCTTGGTACTTAGGCTAACTTAGAGTGTATGAAAAGAGACGGAACTAAGGGGCGGGGAAACAGTGAGGGGATTGGTTCCTTCACAAAATTCCCCTGCAAGAAGGTCTCCTATTAACGTGTAAGAGTGGTTGTGGAAGGGCTCCAGCTCTCCATCTTTGCCCCTACTCCTCTTCCAAATAGTGTTCATCTCCCCCCATGATCGAGAGCAGCTGGTAGAGATTACTTGTTGCTACCCATAGAGAAGGAGGTCTAGGCTTTTCATTGTTACTGGACGGGACAAAGGATCGATGTGGAAGGTGGACACATCTTCCTGTCTGGCTTGTATCAGGTCAAGAAGTTTGAGGTGAAAGGAGCTTGCTGAAATAAGGGTCCTCTTCTCTTTTTTCTCACTTTTCACCCAGAAATTGGTGCACACATAGACCTCCCTCCGTTCTTTTAGGGTCCCACTTGTACATGCTAGTTCTTTATTTACTTGTAAAATGAGGATCTTATAATGACTTCATAGGATTGTTCTGCGGATGAAATGAAATAGTGTGCAGTAGATATTAGGTTTATTGCCCTCTGGAAAAACATCAGTTGGACTGCGTAGGATGGGTTTGTGTTCATTGAGTGTTACTCTAATAGAATCAAATAATTGGGGGGGGAATTGATCTACTAAAATCAGATAGATTAAAAAATGCAAATCTCTTAGGAGATTAGTCTTTAATGTCAATGATATAAACTAATTTGTTTTATTTGTTCTGTTACTGTGGGGCAGTGTAGTGAAATGGTTTTCAGAGGGATAATAAATATGGCTAAATGAGGTGGTCAGTCTAGAGTGTACTTGGCACCACGTACTGAGTGCTGGGTAACATTGGCTGTTTTAGCTGTCTTTAGACGTGGATTGATTTGACCTCATAGTGGGGACTTTTTTTTTTTAAGATAAAAAATTACAAAGCCATAATACTGGAATATCTTATTATACTGTTTGATTCTCTTAAACCAGTTGTTTAAAAATTTTTTTAAGTAGCAGGACTGTTTTGTAAATGAAATTTTACTTAGAAGCACAGTATGTAAAAGAAATTCAAATAACATGCTCTGGTTGGAGTGGAAGATTCAGATTGCTTCTGAGAGGCCTCAGAGGAGCTCCTGGCTTTCTGACGAGCGCATTTTGAAAATCACTCCTTCCACATTTGCACCTTGCCCTGTCGGACATAAATAGAGCATGTGACTCTATTTAGAAACTTCTATTTCATTCTTTGTACAAAAGCCAGAAAGTGGCCGGCATTGTTTTAGCATGGAACAAGGTGAGATATATTTCAAGCACCACTGGAAATGTTTATGCTAGAACGATAGACTTTGTGACCATTCTGTCTCAGTTTCATTACCTAGAGTTGGTCTAGAAGGGCAGCGAGATCTGTAAGAACTGCCAAGAGAGGTTTGGAATAGAAACAGGGATGAATGAGTGAATGAATGTCTGTGGACTGAGGCTTCCCTATGGCCCTGTACCACATAGGATAAGCAAGAGCATTATTCCCAGTCTCTGCCTTTGAGGATTCCAGTCCCCCGGTGGCGAGACACCTCTGCGAGCAGAGACCCTATAAGTCACATGTGTTCCCCACCCCCCCCCCCCGTGTTCACTCAATAATAAGGGCTTAATCGATGCTTATTGAATGAACGAAAACATTTACGTCTGTCTTCTCTCTTAAACTGCAAATCCCTGGGAAGACAGGGGCCCTGTTGCATTGATCTTCTTGTGCCCCGTGGCAGCACATGGCCAGTAAATTAAAGAGTTTACTTACAGAGGTCATCAGTGAGTGAATGAATGAACAAGTGGACACATTTGGACCTAAACATTTGTATGTCTGCATTCTGGTTTGAGTAAGATTCTTGAGGAGGGAGACCATGTCTGCAGCTCTTGGCATAGTTTGCCTGACTTAGAGGAGGCTGTCAGCTATGTCTGTAGAACTGAACAGAGCTTCAGTTTGAGTGGAACCAGAGTTGTCCCCTACAAGCCAGCCCTGAAGTGATTTCCGACCAGAGAGAGGGATACCCACGGGGCATTTTCTGAGCTGGTGCCACTTGCTTACTAAGCAATAAGCTATAGGAGTTCAGAGAGGGAGAGGTGAGTGGACTGAGGTGGTCAAGACGGATTCTCAGAGCCCATGAGACTTGATGAAGGTGTGTTTGAAGCCGTGAGTTAGACGGCTGGAGAAGGGAGGCATGGCGTGGACAGAGCCCTGGCCTCCGAGCAGCAGGATCTGTGGGGAGTCCTAGCTTTGCGGCTTCTCGGCTCCGTGGCCTTGAGATTTGAGTGGCTCCCCTCTGCCTGTTCCCGGAAGCAGAGGTAAGCTCGATGCTCAGACTGAGACTGTCCTTCGAACGCCGGTGAGACACTAAGTGAAGCCTGCTATGCACTGGCCCCCAGACGCACGTCTGTGGAATGACACAGAACGAATGATCCTGACTAACGGAAAGCAGGACGCTCTGGAATGTCGGCTCTGGCATCTGCCAGTAAACCTGTCACCGGACGGGAAGGAAAGTACACAGGCGAAGCCACCAAATCTCATGATCAGAAGAAGGGCTTTTGGGATCATTTGGAAACTCCTTTGAGACTCTGAAGTTATGTCAGGGGTGAATAAGTCATGAGCTCTTCGTGCTGACATGATTTCTAAGGATGCCTTACTAAAAGAGGAAAACCACAAAATAAACCATACTTCCGAGGGATGGATGCTTCATTGGCTCTAACTGCTCGTCTCTTTCCTTACCAAGGGGTCATCTTTATTCCTTCACTGGTAACTGGTTTTGACTTTTGGCCGAGAGATGGTTACATCGACTGGACTCATGTTACACGATCACTGAAACGTAATTGGTGGCAGGCCACCTGCCGAAAAGGGGAAAAGACGATTCTTTTTTAACTGGGAATGTATGAATTGGTCTTTATGATATAAGATTGGGTTTGTTGTAACTGCTCCCTTCGGGCCCTAAGCCACAGCACCTTTCTCTCTGTTGCCTCCTTCAGTCACTGTGGGTTCCCCCTCATCCTAAGAAACCTCCTTTCCCTTTAGAGCGTTGACAACACTGTATCACAATGTATAATTTACATATTTGTTTTCTTACCTCGACTGCGATCTCCTTGAGAGCAGGGATGGTGTATTTGCCTTTCATTTGTCCGCTTTTCACAGCTACCCACAGTCCAGGGAAAGCACTCAATACATGGAACAAACGAAGATGAACAAATAAATAAACAATTTTGCTTCTGTAAGATGTTTAATTATCTTCTGTGTATTTTTTTCACTGTGTGGTAGGCATTCCATTACAGCCCTGTTTTTAATGTTGACCTATGAAAGTCAGAATCAAGTGTAAATCCAAATGAGAAAAGCATATTAAAACAATTAGGACAGTTTTGCCTCCCGAATTGGCAGATTTTTAAAACTGGTCATACCCATTGCTGATAAAGGTACAGGAAATCAAGGATTTTTATATTTTGCTGAAGGGAATATAAACTGGCAGAACCTTTTCTGGAAAGCATTTAGGGGGAGATATATTCAAAGGCCTTAATAATGCTTATCTCCTCTCACCTACCAATTCTATGCCTATGAATTTATTCTAAAGAATAAGTAACAGATTTGCAATATTATTTACCATAACCTAGTTTATAGTTGGGGTGGGGGGAGGAAATCACCTAAATGTTTAACCATACAAACACTGGTTATATAAATTATAATCCTACTTTGGAGTACTCTGCCGAGAAAAATCCACACTGTATTGTGGGAGTGGGGAGGAACCAGTTTGAAAACAGTATGCACCCTGGTTGTTCCACAGTGTGTGAGCAGACAGGGAAAAGCCTGAAAGTGCATTCCAGAACGGGAAAATGGTAACCACTTGGTCATAGCATCACCAGTTTTCATGTTTACTTCATTCTCTCCATTTTCTCTACTAACCATGAGGATGCATCACTTCTGTAATTTAAAAAAGTAAATAAGCTGAGATAAAGAAGCACGCTTTCCCCTTTGCAGATGACACGCACCCTCCCAGTGAAGGAGGAGGGACCAAGCTGAAAACAGTGTTCTGGACCCAGTGCAGCAGACCATGTTCCCTGCCTGTCTTCCTGTTGCCCACGGCCTCATAGGACGCACCTGAGGCCTACCTGGAAGTAACGCTCATTCATTCACTCACTCACTCACTCATTCAGGAAATATTTGTAGAGGTCCTACGGTGGCCTCAGAACTTGTGGTATAAGGATACGTGTCAAATTCTTGAAGGCTTGTGTTTGGGGGTTTTTTTTGTTTTTATTGAGGTGTAATTGACATGATATCTTACTAGTTTTGGGCACACATAGTGATTGGGCATCTGATGCATCACGACACGATCTTCACGGTAAGTCTGGCAGCATCTATCAGCACACGGACTTACTGGGGTATCACCGACCGTGCCCGTATGCTGAGCACTGCATCCCCGTGACACACTCACTCTGTGCCTGGGAGTGCGTGCCTCTGCATCCCCTCCATCCACTTCTGCCATGTATCGTTTCAACCATTTCAACCGGAGTTTAAATAAAGACTATTGAGGACAACCCTCTCTCTTTGGAGTCGGAAATGGATCCCAAAGAGATTTGCCCAAGATTGAATGGATCGTAAATAGCACCTCTAGACTGGAACTGGGAAATTCTCTCTGGTCACCTGGGCTTCCTGGATCGTAAAACACCCATCTATCTGTACAATAGCAGGTCTGCAAAGTGAAAGGAAATCTTGTACCTGATGCTTGCATCTCTTCTCTCGTATCTTTAGATGCCTTAACTGGCTTCACTTTGTCTCAGGAATTTGTAGCTAGCTAAAGCTTCATATCTATGAAATTTCTATTTTAGCCATTATTATGCTATTTGTCCCTCACATTAGAGTTTTGCTTTGTATTTAACCTCATAAATACAACTAGACCAAGCTGATGAAAACCTTTCCCCTTCTATATCAACTTCTTGCTTTTTACTTGTGGAGAGGGGCCATTCAGTCAGTAACCCATTTATTGAGTATATTCTGCGAAAAGATTATTGTGTAGATTTTGTCAACCGCTGAAATGCAGAAACATTACAGCTTGGCACTGCGCTACCAGCAACTTAGCAAATTCACGGTTCCTTTGCGTGCTACCTTCTCCAGCACAGCCCTGACCTGGCTAACTCCCACTCATCCTTCAAAACCCCTCATTCCAGCGAAGATCCTACGTCTTCTGGGAAGGCTTTGCTCGCCCACGCCCACTCCCAAACACACTCTCTTACCTTCCGTGGCATTTGTCATGTTGCGTTGTCTTATTCTGAGCTCCTTGAAACCTCAGCTGTGATCTTTTATTTTCCTCATGTGCTTAGTTCAGTGGGAGACCCACCAACAGCTATTCACACAGCCATCTCCTTGTGATAGGGTGGGGTAATCACCTCACAGGGTGTAGAGGAGGTGATTCTAGTCCGCATGGAGCCACAGATTTGCTGGGAGACCTTACAGTGTAGGGTAAGCTTTGTAATAGAGCTTGAAATCGGGCAACGTGGTGCCCCCAGCTTTGTTTTTCTTTTTCAACATTTCCTGGGCATTTCGGGGTCTTTTCTGGTTCCATACAAATTTTAGGATTGTTTGTTCCAGCACTTTGAAAAATGCCATTGGTATTTTGATCGGGATGGCGTTGAAGGTATAGATTGCTCTGGGTAGCATAGACATTTTAACAATGTTTATTCTTCCGATCCTTGAGCATGGAATGTTTTTCCATCTTTCTGTGTCTTCAATTTCTTTCATAAGTGTTCTGTAGTTTCTAGGGTATAGATCCTTCACCTCTTTGGTTAGGTTTATTCCAAGGTATCTTATGGTTTTTGGTGCTATTGTGAATGGAATTAATTCCCTAATTTCTCTTTCTACGGTTATATTGTTAGTGTATAGGAAAGCAATTGATTTCTGTGCATTGATTTTGTATCCTGCCACATTACTGAATTGCTGTTATGAATTCTAATAATTTAGGGGTGGAGTGTCTCTTTGCGGATGACATGATACTTTATGTGGAAAGTTCCAGTATAGTTAACATGCAGTGTAATATTAGTTTCAGGTATACAGTATAGTGATTCAGTACTTCCTTCCATACAACACCTGGTGCTCATCACAACAGGTGCACTCCTTCAGCCCCATCACCTGTTTCCTCCATCTCCCCACTCCCACCTCTCCTCTGCTCACCATCAGTGTGTCCTCTGTAGTTAAGAGTCTGCTTTATGGTTTGTCTCTTTTTTTTCCCCCCTTTGCTCATTTGTTTTGCTTCTTAAATTCCACACATGGGTGATATCATATGTTATTTGTCTTTCTCTGACTGACTTATTTCACTTTAATCATACTCTCTAGCTCCATCCATGTCGTTGCAAATGACAAGATTTCATTCTTTTTTGATGGCTGAGTAATATTCCTTTGTGTGTGTGTGTGTGTATGTGTGTATATATGTGTGTGTATGTGTATATATATATGTGTGTGTGTGTATGTGTGTGTATGTGTGTGTATATATGTGTGTGTATGTGTGTGTATATATGTGTGTGTATGTGTGTGTATATATGTATATATAATGTGTGTGTATATATGTGTGTGTTTGTATATATGTTTGTATGTGTGTATATGTGTATATATGTGTGTGTAAATATGTATATATGTGTGTATATGTGTGTATATATGTGTATATGTATATGTGTGTATGTGTATATATATGTGTGTCTATGTGTATATGTGTGTGTGTGTATATGTATATGTGTGTATATGTGTATATATGTGTGTGTGTGCGTATGTGTGTGTATATATATGTGTGTGTGCGTATATATGTGTATATATATGTGTATATATCGGTATATATGTGTGTATATACATGTGTGTGTATATATGTCTATATGTATGTGTGTGTATATATGTATATATGTGTGTGTATATGTATATATGTGTGTGCGTATGTGTGTGTATATATGTGTGTGTGTATGTGTGTGTATATGTGTGTGTACATGTCTGTGTGTATATATATGTGTGTATATATGTATATATATATTTGTGTGTGTATATATATGTGTGTGTATCTATGTATATATATATTTGTGTGTGTGTATATATGTATATGTGTGTGTATATGTGTATATATACGTGTATATATATATGTGTGTGTATGTGTGTGTATATATATGTGTATATGTGTGTGTATATGTGTATATATATATGTGTGTATAGATGTGTGTTTGTGTGTGTGTGTACACACACATACCACATCTTCTTTATTCATTCATCAGTCCATGGACACTTGGGCTGCTTCCATATCTTGGTTATTGTAGATAATGCTGCTATAAATATCAGAGTGTGTGTACCCCTCTGAGTTAGTGTTTTTGTATTTTGGGGGTAAATACCAGTAGTGCAACTGCAGGATCATTGGGCAGTTCAATTTTTAACTTCATTTCAGATTCACTTGCACATTAACAGAGAAGAGGGAAACTCAACCAGCAACTACATGGTCCTTCCTCTCTGTGATAGCCATGGCACACCCTGGCCCTGGTGCCTTTCTCCACTGTCCCACCCTGAGTGTAACCGAGGGAGTCCACAGCAGTACCCACATTCTGCTGAGTTCTCTGAGCATTTGCCTTCTGACGCTACTCTTAGCTATATTGAGACATTCTTGCTTTTATTTTTCACTTCTGTGCTTTCTCCTTTTATTGTAATTAACTGTGCTCATAGTTTAGTAATTGCATTTTTAAGATCCTGCTAAACTCATGAAACATCTTTCTTAACATAAAAAAAGTTATTTATCGGGCCTCCTGGGCGGCTCAGTTGGTTAAGCATCTGCCTTCGGCTAGAGTCATGATCCTGGGGTCCTGGGATCGAGCCCCATGTCAGGCTCCCTTCTCCGCGGGGAGTCTGCTTCTCCCTCTCTCCCTTTGCTTCTCTCTGTGCTTGTGCTCGCTCTGTCTCTCTCTCTGTCAAATTAAATAATAAATAAATAAATAAATAAATAAATAATAAATCTTTAAAAAAAGTTAATGTAAGACTTAAAAAAATGTGATGATTAGCATCCCTGTTATGTTTTAAAGTGATACAAGCTTTCTTAGAAATAAAAGCTGTGATTTAATGTATAGACTTATGTGCAGTCTGCCCAGAACTACTTGTTCCCTTCCAATATTGAAATATGAGTGCCTTCCACATCTTCTCTGTGAAGGCAAATGCCTACAGGTACAGGTGGTGGTCACTGAGTGGATCATAATATGGGGGAAACAGGAGTACAGAGTATAGTGTGTGTGTGTGGTAAGGGATGGGAAAGGGCAAAGCCAAATGACACCAACTATTGCAGTGAGTGCCGTGAGTTGTCCATCCTGTTCCTTTGATCAGAAGAAGACATAAAAAGAAGCCAGCGGGGCTCACGGAAGACAACTAAATTGTTTGGACTTCTGACACATGTATGTAAACAGAATGGGAGAAAAACAAAACAGGAAGGAAATACTTCAGAAGTATAAACAGATCCTTATTGTATTTCTTTATGGGACAGTCCAATTTCTGGAGGGTAACTAAATGGAAAGAATGACAAGTAGGAAAAGAAAATCACACGAACCAGATTCTGGCCATGCTACAGACTCCAACTATTTAACATGTGAATTTAGAAAATTATTCAAGTACTTAAAAAGTAGAAATGGTTGAGAAAAAGCCCAATAATATCTAAAAGTAAACGAGATCAACAGAAATCAATTATTTCAGGGGTGCCTGGGTGACTCAGTTGGTTAAGCATCTGCCTTCTGCTCAGATCATGATCCCAGGGTCTTGAGATCGAGTCCCACATCAGGCTCCTTCCTCAGTGGGGAGTCTGCTTCTCCCTCTGCTCGTGCTCTCTCTCCCTCTCTCACACTGTTTCTAATAAATAAATAAAAAATCTTTAAAAAAGTGATTATTTCAATCAACAACTACTTCTTTTAGATATAAAGCTCGTGCACTTCAGGGAGAGTGGTTTGTCCATGTTTTTATGGTGAATGAGATAAATATGTCAAGGGAATTAGCACATTCACTTTGTGGGGTTGGTCTGATCCTTTTAAAAGTTAGGCTGAAGAAAACTAGAAAATCTAACCATTAACAGCTGGGAGTTCACCATTCTTTTTGTATTTTCATAACCGTTAGTTATTACCAGTCGACAGAGCTCTGGATTAGAAGCCAGATGATTTGCCTGGATCATTTCCAGGGTTTGTCATAAGGTTCTAATAAGATAAGGCACGGCAAAGCACTTTATAGACTCTAAAATGCTGTTCAGCAATTTCAGATGGTATGAATAACATCAATATGCAACAATTAACAATGTGAAGTGCATGTAACTGTGACAGAATTCCATGATTAGGAAACTAGTCCAATAAATGTCACTACAACTATGATTAACACATCACTGACCATTTCACTAACTTTTAAAGCCACTTAGTGGTGTGAACCTATTCAGTCAATAAAGAGACTGGGGCACCTGGGTGGCTCAGTCGGTGAAGCGTCTGCCTTCGGCTCAGGTCATGATCCCGGAGTCCTGGGATGGAGCCCCGCCTTGGGTTCCCTGCTCAGCGGGGAGTCTGCTTCTTCCTCTCCCTCTGATCTGCCCCCCCCACTTGTTCTCTGTCTCTCTTTCTCAAATAAATAAAATCTTTAAAAAAAAATGAAGAGACAACTTGCTTGGTATATGTGGGGAAACTGATTTTCCAGGAAGACCTGCTTGCTAGCGTCAGAGGGAAACTTGCAATCACTAAGCAAGGGGGAATTTGCATTTAAGCAGTTAATTTTTGCTCAGTGAATTTGGGAGGAGATCAGAGATGCTTGGAATTGTGAATATTATCCAAAAGAGTCACCCTAAAACCCAGTTGCAAAAAAAAAAAAAATTTTTTTTAATTTTTCTGAACTACTGGGAAGTTCAAGTAGTAGAAGCTGTAATTTTTAACCCTCCATGACTTATTAGGATAGAACTGGTCTATTAGCATAAATGCAAGATTACAGCAGATACATTCTCCAGTTAGGTCACGGGGTTACTCTGCTTGGCCTTGCTTCCTAAATTCTTACTTGGCTTTCTTCTGATACTGCCCTCTGCTTCCTCGGTCCCACATTGACCTCCCATTCTCTTAGACTGAAGCATCAGTTTATATACTTTGTTTCTCTCAACATGGATAATTTGAAAATGTATACAGAAAGCACATACAAGTAAAGTTTGTGTTAAACATTCAGTAGGAATTTCCTGATTGTAACTTTTAAAACTCACCTTTCACCTGATTGAATATACTGTTCATGGAAAATAAAGGATATTTTCGTAAAGCAAACTTCTCTGATGCAGAAAAACAGGAAGGATTGAAAATGACCAAATGACATTAATCTCTGGTTGAAAGCTCCTTGTTTGAGAGGACCCGCATTGGGGTTCCTGGGCTGTTCGGAACCCCGATGATACCATGGGAAGAGTTCCCATCTCATGGTGCTTATTGGAGGAATAAAGGAATTAATAATGTCAGTGCTTGGACTGAACAGTGTCCGATGCACGATCAGTGTGCAATAAATGTTAGCTATGTCTTCTGATTGTTCTTTTAAATCAACCCAGGAGTATTCAGTGAGGAAATGTGTCTTCTGCCCAACAGCAGAAATATTCTTTCTATGTTGCAACTTTTTCCCCTTTATTTGTGTCTGTCTCATGCTCTTTGCTCTTGTCACCTCGTGTTACTGGTTTTTATCGTTGAAAAACTAAAGGTGTGGTTCGGTGACCTCAAAACAACTGGTCGATTCAACCGTGCCACGTGTTTAGCAGCTTGGGAGATGAAGTAGGGTGCTGTGCTTTTTAGCACTGTTTCCTCTTCTCTGGTACAGTCCCAATGCCATCTCTCCTTCAGGCTGCCAGTCCTTTCTTCCTAGATCAATCCACAGCACGTTAACTAACTAATCCAGTGCTTACTGCCCATACCATATACTTACTGCATTTTATGTGTGTGTTTCATGTGTTTTTCCATTTTCTTTTAATCAATAGTTTAGGTTCCTCGATGGCTTGATGTCATGGAGTCATTACCTAATTATACCAGGGAAAAAAGTTTCTCTCCTCTTCTTTAATAATTCCTTCTGCCATCCAAATTATACTCTTCGTGTCAGAAGATTTCTCCTGGAGGTGATCCTAATTCACCCCCTTGGCAGTCGATGTTACCATCTGGATGAAATGAAGGGAGGAAATGTGGTTATGATCATGGTTAATTATTTTGATTTTTAAAAACAGTTCTTTCTTTCATAGAGTTCTTTTTTTAAGGAATTGATATCTTTTTTGTTGTTGTTCAAGGCGTTTTAAGTCTTTGGAATCTGTGATTTGAAAAAGTTTATTCCATTCTTCCTAATTTTTATCCCCTTGGTAGAATAATTCAAAATGAGATCTGCTTAGTATCTATATCACAACCACCTGGTGTTTTTAAACGGAGGCACCCAGTGGCCCATCCCAGACCTACCAAACCGAACGTCTTGGTGTGAAGCTGAGAGTCTGCATTTAGCATGCTTCCAGGTAATTCCTAGATATTTAGGAGGTGAGAATTATTGTTTTGACCCTGAATATGCTAGAAAATGAAATTCTATTTTGCATTCCTTTTAAACTTTGCATTATGTAATTTCAAGCTCTTCAGATAGGATGACGCTTGGCTCAGTAAGATAGTTGTTTCTGAGAGCTGGAGCCTGTGTGTGTGTGTGTGTGTGTGTGTGTGTGTGTGTGTGTTTACACAGACACACTACCTTATCCTGTGTGTGTGTGTGTGTGTGTGTGTGTGTTTACACAGACACACTACCTTATCCTGTCATAGGCTCTTGATAGTCCCATAGTCCTAAACGCTAATGAAACCCACCTTACATTGTCTGATTGCTACAAGTTTGTCCATCTGCTTAGTATCTATATCACAACCACCTGGTGTTTTTAAACGGAGGCACCCAGTGGCCCATCCCAGACCTACCAAACCGAACGTCTTGGTGTGAAGCTGAGTCTGCATTTAGCATGCAGATACCCTCCACCTTCGCCAGACTGTATGTTTCTCAAGGATGGGTGCATGGCACACAAGAGGTTAGATACAAAGTATGTATTTGTTGTTCTAAGTATCAAATACATTTTATATTGCTATTTAATCACTTCCTGTGTATTAACTATATATTCTCAGCATGGGAAAACACCTAAGTGTAGATTTAACTTACATTTCTGTGGTATCTTTTACCCTTCTGTGTACATAGCGGAGATGAATGTGGGTAAACCGGTCTGTATTCAGAAAGAATTCACAGTTTTCATTAACAATTTAAGTGAGAACTGAACAAATATTTTATTTATATGTTGAAGAAAAACAGGAAAAAATAAATGAGTTTTTGCCCAGTCTTATTTCTGGAAGAATAGCTCAGCAGGGCTGAGCAAGTTTTGTTTACAGGCTTGGTTTCCACAGCTGGGTGAGCTTATGTACCAGCCAACTGAGCCATTGTCCCCGATGTTTGCTTATTTTTGGCCAGAACATGAAGTTGGCAAAATTATCTAAAATATTATGTGCTAAGCCACTCTAGATACAGCCAAGAAGCTCGATTGTCAAAATAGAGACATGTAACTGGTGGATGTATTGAGTGGAACATTCCTTATTTGCAGGCAAATGATTTTTCTTTGATTAAAAGTCTATTTAGATGGATATTGTTTTAGATGTATAAATCACTGTGAAATAATGTCCATATGTGCATTTCATCTGTAAGAGCAACCAACAAATACCTTCTTTTCTTCTTTTCTCCGGTTCCAAGGATAAAACTAGTACAGTTTGCTTCAACAGAGTACAAGAATCGATGAAAAGACATGTTAGATTGAGAATTCAAGTTCAAATAACATTTCAGAGCATGTTATACCCTAGGCTTGCGAATTAACACGCTGTCCTATCCCTACAAAATTCAATCTGAGACCAGCTCAATAATGTGAACCCTGAGAGATGTTTTCCTTTCTCGATAGCCAGGTCCTGTCTTGTCATATTCAATGCATACAAACTATGTCCTCGGAAATTCCTGGTACCTCGCATAATTAAAGAGAAGTGAACTAATGTTTATTGAGCTCCTACTATGTGCTTAGTACTTTAAAAATGTTACCTCATCCAATCCTTACAATTCCCAAGATGGATTTTACAGTTCACAGTTAACATGTGGAAAATTCTATCCTCAAAGAGGCACACGGTTGATAACTGAGTCAGGGAGTACTTAATACTAAGGTTTCTATTTTCAAGTCTGGAATGCTCATCACTGTTCCAGGATCTAGTGTCATATACAAAACGGTCAGTGAATCTTTGCTGAGTGAACAAGTGAATTCTATGAGTGACTCATGAATATCACCTTAAACCTATCTCAGAATTCTTTTCCCCATGGTAAACACTGGTTCAAGTGGACTCTTAGGGATCACTTGACCCGTTCTTCTGTGAGTAGAAGTCACCTCCACACTGTCTTTGACACAAAGTCAGCCAGCCCTGTTGGTCTTCTGGAAAAGCTAGGTCGTTAATTGGTGAGGTGGTCCGTTTCATTCTTGTGCGGTCCTTACAATTAGAAAGGCTTTCCTTATACAGAGATAAAAGCTGCTTCTAGGTGGAAGGATGGATGGAATTGTGGGCTTAGGCTTGGTGTCAGAAAATTGGAATCTGGCCTCTGATGTTTTCACATGAGGCAAGTTCCAACTTTTCTGAGCCTGGCTCCTCACCTGTAAAGTTTCCTTAATTGGTAACAGGTGTGAAAAGGCCTGCATTACCTAACCCACAGGGGCATCATGAGAACCAAAATAATGCAGCAGACGGTCCTTTGCAAAGAATAAATCCAAATAGAAAAGTTGGTGTTCCTCTCTCACCTCCTGGGCTTCATGGAATAATTCTACTCATTGTTAAAGAAAACAATGGCGTGTTTCATTATATCTTGTTTTCTTTACACTAGAGAGCTCTGATTCCTTACATATCTTTACAAATATAAAAGCGATGTGTTTCATGTAAAAACTCGTCCTGGCTGCCTCTTGCCGGACCCTCTCTGATACATCAGATGTTTCCGTGATGTGTGCACGGCACTGGCCCCTCACGCTGCAGGGTCACTCTGACATCCCAGCACAGGATGCAGTGTCATGGCGGCCCCCGGCCTGGACGCACCTGCTGGGATAACGCAGCCTCGGGCTGCACCCACGTTTACCTCCATGACAGCAGGAGCTAAGCGAGGTCCAGATTGTGTGTTGTGAAGGGTTGGGTCCTCGTCACTGTCATGCTCTGTCTTCCGGGGCCTGTGTTTGTGCAGTTGTGGTTTTTAACCTAAATGTAGATCCCTGCACTTATTTATAGTTGATTTAATTCATCGTGGTTTTAGCCCGTCATGCCAGTCACTGCAATTTTTTGGACCTCTTATTTTTACCTCCCAGTGAGTAGCTACGTCTACAGGTTTTATGATATCTGCAAAAATGATATCGTTATCTACATTACTGATAAAAAATATTGAAGAAGATGTGGCCTGGGAGGACCCTGTCAGTGTCTTCTCATTAATGATTTTCTACTAATCTTGATGACTCTCATAGTTACTGAACCGCTTACTACAGTTCTTTCTGATAGAATTGCATCTCCCTCATAGACTGTGAGGCTATAGATTGTGAGCTTGGTCTTCTTAGGATCCCTCAGGCTCAGGTCATGGCTGGTAGATAGTAGATGCTTCATAAAAGTCTATCCTTGGAGAATGAATGGATGGATTCATAGAGAGGTGCTCAGTCACATGCTTGAGTATGGTGATCCACCTAGACATCTACCCATCTTATTTGGCCAACATCCAAATTACATTTCCCTTTTTTTATTTGTAAGAGTACTAAAAAAGAGAGTTTATCAGATATATCCTAAATCAATGGAAGTATCCCCTTTAGCTAAAGATGGAATAAGCCTGTTACAGAAGGAAAGTAGATCTGCTAATGTGACTTGATTTTGGTGAACTCATCCATATTTATTTGTAGATAATGTGTATTTCTTCTCTAAGTATTAACACACCTTCCGTTTAATTACTTTCTCCTGCTTCTGCTTCATGATCTCCTTACCTAATTACCTTGTGTACCTGTGCGAGGTACACCTGTACTCTCTCGTCCATCCCCTTCCTCCCCCTCCCTCCTTCCCCATTTCTGCTGCTTACTGTGTTCAGTCAGTCTTTTCAAGTTAAACAGTTTTCCTTAAATGCATTCTCAAAAATAGGCTTCTCTTTATCTTTAGTTCTCCTATTGTTACCCCTCTCTTTCCCTACCTGGATTCTTCTCTTCTTTGGAACAAAGTTGAATAAAAGTATATTTATAAGTGTGTTGAATAAAATTTTGTGTCCCAACATCTCATAAAAAAAAAAAAGCTGATTTTCTCTACCTAAACTAAAATTCCTGTGACCAATACCAGTTACAATTTGTTTGAATTGTGTAGACAGGTAAGTGGGTCAGTGGTCCTCAGATGGAAATCGTTTTCCTTCCAGAGAATTTATTACAATTTGGGTGATGGATAAAGACCCAAACAGGAGCTCCCCTGAATAATTATGATTTCTAATATGTTATAAGTTTAGTTCTATTTCCCTCAGAAGACTAAGAATATTCTATTAAATCATTGTGAACTCTATTCTATTTACCATAAGCTTTAGCTCTTGAGTCTGTTTGGGTTTTGTCTTAAGTAAGGGCAGTCTTGGCTTGGGCAGTTTTTCTGGGAATAGAGTGAAATGAGGCCATTGATCAACGTTTGTGTTTAGCTTAAGGAAATATCCTCTTATTTGCTGAAATCATGTACACAGTCCTCTGCTATTTCCTGTATTTTGATAATTAGTAATATTTTCCAGGGTGGAAAATATGTGTCATTCTCTTACAGGCTTAATGTGATCTTAATCTGAAAGTAATTAGCAGTTCATTTTTTTATATATATTCATACATTTTACCAATAGTTTTTTCACAGGCAAGGCCAGGGGTACCATTAATATTATGTTACATTTTAGCATGCAGGATTTTCAAAGGCTTATCCATGATGATAATATGTCCTATATTTGGGTTATTTGAGTGCTGCTTTTTATTTTTCACTTAAGTAATACAAGAGTTTACACTTAGAATATTGGTTTACCCCATCTGGGAGCTGTCATGTGACAAGATTAATCTCTAAGTTTTCAATTAGTAGAAAAAATACACAAGTCAGAAAGTCCAAAAAGTGATGTAAAGGAAGTCTTAAAATTCAGTCCTGTAAGTTCTGCTTCAGTCAGGAGCTAACTTATCATATGATATAGGACCTGCATCTGTTACTACACACACTTAGGGTCTCAGCCAATACCGGCCTGACTACACCTCAGATGTTAAGTTATGGTCCTTCCTCTAGACCACTACTGAAGTTTTATTAATTCCACTTTTTTTTTTTCACCATAGTAAGTGTGCTCTTTAATTCCCATCCCCTATTTCCTCCATCTCCTCACCAACCTCCGCTCTGGTGACCATCTTTGGCTTTCTCTGTAGTTAAGAGTCTGTTTCTCAGTTTACCTCTCTCTTTTCCCCTTGACTTAATTGTTTTGTTTCTTAAGTTGCACATATGAGTGAAATCATATGGTATTTGTTTTTCTCTGACTGACTTATTTCACATAGCATAATACACTCTAGCTCTGTCCACGTCCTTGCAAATGGCAAAATATCATCCTTTTGATGGCTGAGTAATACTCCATTGTGTATATATACCACAACTTCTTTATCCATTCATTTGTCAGTGGATATCTGGGCGCTCTCCATAGTTTGGCTATTACTGATAATGCTGCTATAAACATTGGGGTGCACGTGTCCCTTTGAATTAGTGTTTTTGTATTTTTGAGATAAATACCTAGTAGTGCAATTGCGGGATTGTAGGATAGTTCTATTTTTAACTTTTTGAGGAACTTACTTCCATACTGTTTTCCAGACTGGTTGCACCAGTTTGCACTCCCACCACCAGTATAAGAGGGTTCCCTTTCTCCACATCCTCACCAACACTTGTTATTTCTTGTGTTTTTTATTTCAGTCATTTTGACAATGTGAGGTGATATCCCACTGTAGTTTTGATTTGCATTTCCTTGATGGTGAGTGATGATGAGCATCTTTTCCTGTGTCTATTGGCCATTTGTATGTCTTCTTTGGAGAAATGTCTATTCATATCTTCTGCCCATTATTTAATTGGCTTATTTGTTTTTTGGGTATTGAGTTGTATCAGTTTTTATATATTTTGGATGCTAACCCTTCACTGGAAATGTCATTCGCAAATATCTTTTCCCATCCAGTAAGTTGTCTTTTAGTTTTGTTGATTGTTTCCCTCACTGTGCAGAAGATTTTTATTTTGATGTAGTCCCAATAGTTTATTTTTGCTTTTATTTCCTTTGCCTTAGAAGACGTATCTAGAAAAATGTTGCTACAGCCACTGTTACAGATTTTACTGCCTGTGTGCTCTTCAAGATTTTTATGGTTTCAGGTCTCACATTTAGGTCTTACATTTTGAGGGGGTTTTGTGTGTATGGTGAAAGGAACTGGTCCATTCTCATCCTTCTGCATGTTGCTATCCAGTTTTCCCAACACCTTTTGTTGAAAAGACTGTCTTTTCTCCCATTCTTGCCTCCTGTGTCATAGATTAATTGACCTATATGTAATTGTGAGTTTATTTCTGGGTTTCTGTTCTATTCCATTGATCCATGTGTCTATTTTTATGTCAGTGCCATACTGTCTTAATTATTACCACTTTGTAATATAACTTGAAATCTGCAATTGTGATGCCTCCAGTTTTGTTTTTCTTTTTCAAAACTGCTTTGGCTATCTGGGGTCTTTTGTGGTTCCATAAAATTTTAGGATTGTTTGCCCCAGCTCTGTGAAAAACGCTATTGATATTTTGATAGGGATTGCATTAAATCTGTAGAGTGCTTTGGGTAGCACAGACATTTTAACAATATTTTTTCTTCCAATCCATGAGCATGGAATGACTTTCCATTTCTTTGCATTGTCCTGAATTTCTTTCATCAGAATTTTATAGTTTTCAGAGTACAGGTCTTTCACCTCTTTGGTTAAGTTTATTCCTGGATATTTTATTATTTTCAGTGCAATTATAAATGGGATTGTTTTCTTAATTTCACTTTCTGCTGTTTCATTATTGGTATATAGAAATGCAACAGATTTCTGTATGTTGATTTTGTATCCTGTGATTTTACTGCATTCATTTATCAGCTCTGTAGTTTTTTGGTGGAGTCTTTAGTGTTTCCTAAATGTAGTATCATGTCCTCTGCAAATAGGGGGTTTTACTTCTTCTGTACAATTTTGATGCTTTCTGTTTCTTTCTGTTGTCTGATTGCTGTGGCTAGGACTTCCAGTACTGTGTTGAATAAAAGTGGTGAGAGCCGAAATCCTTGTCTTGTTCCCGACCTTAGGGGAAAAGCTCTGTTTTTCACCATTGAGTATGATGTTGGCTGTGGGTTTTTCACACATGGCCTTTATTATGTTGAGGTATGTTCCCTCTAAACCTTCTTTGCTGAGGGTTTTTTATCATGAATGGACGTTGTACTTTGTCAAATGCTTTTTCTGCATCTATTGAATGATCATATGGTTTTTATCCTTTCTCTTATTGTTGTGATGTATCATGTTGATTGTTTTGTGAATATTGAACCACTTTTGCATCCTGGAAATAAATCCCACTTGATTATAGTGAATGGTTTTTTAAAATTTATTGTTAGATTTGGTTTGCTAATATTTTGTTGAGGATTTTTGCATCTATACTCATGAGAGATACTGGCCTGTAGTTCTCTTTTTTGTGGTGTCTATCTGGTTTTGGGATCAGTGTGATACTGGCCTCATAGAATGTATTTGGAAGTTTTCCTTCCTTTTGTAGTTTTTGGAATAGTTTGAGAAGAATATGCATTAACTCTTCTTTTAATGTTTGGTAGAATTAACCTGTGGAGCCATCTGGTCCTGAACTTTTGTTTTTTGGGAGTTTTTTGATTACTGACTCAATTACATTGCTGATAATTTGTCTGTTCAAATTTTCTATTTCTTCCTGCTTTAGTTTTGGTAGGTTATAGTTTCTAGGAATTTAGCCATTTCTTCTAGACTGTTCAATTTGTTGGCATATAATTTTTCATAATATTCTATTACAATTGTTTGTATTTCTGGGGTATTGGTTATTTCCTCTCTTTTATTAGTAATTTTGTTTATTTGGGTTCTCTCTCTCTTTTAAATATGTCTTGCTAGATGTTTATCAATTTTGTTGATCTTTTCAAAGAACCAACTCCTGGTTTCATTGATCTATTCTATTGTTTTTTTAGTTTCTATATCATTTATTTCTGCTTTGATCTTTATTTTTTCCTTCCTTTTGCTGGGTTTGGGTTTTGTTTGTTCTTCTCTTTCTAGCTCCTTTAGGTGTAAGATTACATTATTTATTTGAGATTTTTCTTGCTTCTTGAGATAAGCTTGTATTGCTATAAACTTTCCTCTTAGAACCACTTTTGCTGTGTCTCAGAGATTTGGGACTGTTGTGTTTTCATTTTCATTTGTTTTAATATAATTTTTTATTTCTCTTTTATTTCCTGGTTGACCATTCATTGTAGAGTAGCATGTTATTTAATTTCCATGTATTTGTGGTTTTTCACAGATGTCTTCTTGTGGCTGATTTCTAATCTCACAGGGATGGGATCAGAAAAGATGCATAGTATAACTTCGATTTGTTTGAATTTGTTGAGGCTTGTTTTGTGATCTAATACGTGATCTGGACAATGTTCTGTGTGCAGTTGAAAAGAATGTGTATTCTGCTGTTTTAGGATGGAATGTTCTGAATATATCTGTTAAATCTATCTGGTCCAATCTGTTTCCTTGTTGATTCTCTGTTTGGATGATCTGTCCATTGATGGAAGTGGGATGTTAAAGTCCCCTACTATTATTGTATTATCATCAATTACATCTCTTATGTTCATTATTAACTATTTTATGTATTTGGGTACTCCAGTTTTGGGTGCATAAATATTTACAATTGTTATATCCTCCTGTTGGATTGTCCCCTTTATTATTATATAATGTCCTCCTTTGTCTCTTGTTACAGTCTTTGTTTTGAAGATTATTTTGTCTTCTATAAGTATTGCTACCCTGGCTTTCTTTTGGCATCCATTTGCATGATAAATGTTTCTCCATCCCTTTACTTTCAGTCTGCAGGTGTCTTTAGGTCTGAAATGAGTCTCTTGTAGGCAGCATATAGATGGGTCTTATTTTTTTATCTGCTCTGTCACCCTATGTCTTTTGATTATTTAGTCCATTTACATTCAAAGTGATTATTGATAGATATGTATTTATTGCCATTTTATTACTTGTTTTGTGCTTGTTTCTATATTTTCTCTGTCCTTATTCTCTTTGCTCTTTTTCATAGCTTGCTGGCTTTCTTTAGTTATATACTTGGATTCCTTTCTCTTTATTCTTTGCATATCTATTACTAGTTTCTAATTTGTGGTTACCATTGGTTTTCTATATAACTTCTTCTGCATATAGCAGTCTATATTAAGTTAATGGTCACTTATGTTTAAATCCATGCTCTAGTCCTCTCCATGCCACATTTTAGGTACATGGTATCATATTTTATGCTTTTATTTTATGGATCCCTTGACTAATTTTTACAGAAATGTTTATTTTTACTGCTTTTGTGTTTTTTACTTTTCACAATCTCACTTATGGTCTTTCTTTTCCATTCAGAGTCCCCTTAAATATTTCTTGTAGGGCTAATTTAGTGGTCATGAACTCCTTTAGTTTTTGTTTGCCTGGGAAATTCTTTCTCTCTCCTATTCTGAATGATAGCCTTGCTGGATAGAGTATTCTTGGCTGCAGATTTTTCCCACTCAGTACTTTGAATATATTAGGCTTCTCTTCTCTGGCCTGCAAAGTTTCTGCTGAAAAAATCTGCTTATAGCCTCCTGGGGTTTCCCTTGTGTGCAACTGTCTTCTCTTGCTGCTTTTAAATTTTTTCTTTATCACTACTTTTTGCCATCTTAATTACTATGTTTCTTGGTGTAGACTTCCTTGGGTTGAATTTTGGGGGAGAATCTCTGTGCCTTCTGGATCTAGATATCTTTTTCCTTCCCCAGATTAGGAAAGTTTCTAGCTATCATTTCTTCACATAAGTTCCCTGCTCCCTTACCTCTCTTTTTCTGAGATCCCTGTGATGCAGATGTTATTATGCTTGATGGAATCACTGAGTTCCCTGTCTATTCTCAGTTTACATAATTTTCTTTCCTCTCCTTTGCTCAGCTTGGTTACTCTCCATTACTCTGCCTTCCAGGACATTAATTCATCCCTCTGCTTCCTCTAGCCTGCCATTTGTTCTATAAGTGTATTTTTTATTTCATTTATTATATTCTTAATCTCTGATTGCTTCTTTTTTATCTCTGTATTAAGGATCTCTGTGATGTCCTCAACTCTTTTCTCTGGTCCAGTGAGTATCTCTATGATCATTACTTTAAATTCTCTATCAGGCATATTACTTATATCTGTTTCTCTTTGGTCTTTTGCTGTGGTTCATCATATTCTTTCATTTGGGAGGTGATTCTCTCCTCATTTTGTGTCACTTTCTGTATTTGTTTCTGTGTGGTAGGAAAGTCAGCTACTTCTCTTGCTCTTAACAATAATAGCCTTATGAAGGAGAGGCCCTGTAGTGGCCTGCAGTGCTGTGTTCCCTGTTTCCCAGGGCTTGGTGCTTCAGGGAGTAACTCCTATATTTGTTGTGTGTGCTCTTATGTGCCTCTTTTCCTTCAGAGTCCAGTTGTCTGCAGAGGCTTGCTTTGCCTGTTGTGGGCAGTGTTTTGTCCCCAGCTGGGGTGAAGCACATTTTAACAAGGTGTGCAGTGGTCTGCTCACAAACTGAGACCTGCCCCCACTGCCACCAGAACTGAGGTCTGGCAAGATGCCTGCACAGGTCAGGAGATGTGGTGTTGGCAGGGGTTTGGGCTGGTCTACTGGAGAAGGGGCCCGCAGCACCAGGACTAAGGCCAGTGTGGCTGGCAAGGGCAGAAGCACTGCAGTGCAGGGAGGGGGTGGCAAGGCTTGGTACAAGCCAGGTAGGTAGCCAGTGTGGGCACAATACTTGTTCCCACAGGTGACTTTGTTTATGCTGGGAAGGGGAGAGGAAATGGCATCTGCCAGCTCCTTACTTCCTGCCGTGGTCTCCTTGCATCCCTGTGTGTATGACCATGCTCTGAAAAGAGCAAATCTTTCTCACTCCTGTCTGCCCCAGGCATTTTTCAAACTGCTGGTTCTAAACTGTATCTGCAAGGACTCATATTGTGCTGCCTTTTTTTTTTTTTAAAGATTTTATTTATTTATTTGACAGAGAGAGATACAGCGAGAGAGGGAAGACAAGCAGGGGGAGTGGGAGAGGGAGAAGCAGGCTTCCCGCTGAGCAGGGAGCCCGACGCAGGGTTCGATCCCAGGACCCTGGGATCATGACCTGAGCCAAAGGCAGATGCTTAACGACTGAGCCACCCAGGCGCCCCTTGTGCTGCCTTTTTAAGGGCAGGGACTCCACTTCTTAATGCCCTCCAGGCTCTCCCAGAGACAAATCCGCTGATTTTTTAAATTCTAGGCTGTAAATCCTACCGATTGTAAGAATTCACAAAATTCGGCCCCTCTCGCTTTCAAAGGCAAATATTACAGAGATTCGCTCTCCTATTTCATGGGCTTCCTAGTATGAAAGTCTGTTTTTCACCCTTCTCTGTACACCAGCTCCCTCTCCATCAAGGATGGCCACAGTCCATTCTGCTCCCAGACCACAGCTTCATCCTTCCTATCTTATTTGATGTGGCCTCTTCTCTACCTTGAGTTGTGGAGTTGTTCTGCCAGTCTTCAGGTTGTTTTCTGGGTTATTTACACTGATATGAATGCTATCTAGTTGTACTGTGGGATGAGGTAAGCTTAGGGTCCTCCTGCCCCACCATCTTCACAGCTGACCCCCTATCAATTTCCCTTTTTTAACCTGTTTTCCTATTAGACCATGTGCTTCTTGAGTGTAGGGTCTGTGAAAGTATTTATAAGAGAATCACAGTACCTAAGAGTCTGGTTTAAACAATGCCTTTAACAAACTATAGCCTTGAGAAATTAATCTTTTGATATCAGTGTAATAAACCATAGAGGAGGAATAAACAGTGTGGTCTTTTTGTAGTTACTATAGTTATTGTAAAAGTAAAATGAAATAATATAGATAAAATCATTAAAATAATTTGAAATACAAAAAATCTACACAAAAGAAGGAACTGTGCATGAAAAGCCTTAAATATTAGGCTATAAACAAAATTAAAAGGCAGAGAGAAATGTTGGTAACATCTAGGACAGATGAATTTTGTTAAATATACAAAGTAAAAAAAATTGCTATAAATATATAAATATGAAAATGCTATAAATATGGGAAACATTTAAAGTATCATTTACAATTGCACCAACAAATTTGAAATACCTACATAAAAATCTAATATGTGTGCTGAAAACTATAAAACACTGATGCGAGAGAGAAACAAAAAAGACCTACATAAATGGGGATGTGTAGTGAGTGGAGAGATGTTGACAGATTGGAAGACAATTTTGTTAAGATGAATGTTCCTCCCAGATTGAGTGACAGATTTGATTCAATTCCAAAAAAATCCCAGCATGCTATTTTGGTAGAAATCTACAACTTGATTCTAAAATTTACATGAAAATCAAAAACACTTGAATAGTCAAAACAATTTTGAAAAAGAACAAGGTTGAAGAATTCCCACTTCTCAATGTTAAGATTTATTGTAAATTGAGAGTAATCAAACCAGTATGGAAATGGCAAAGGATCGATCACAAGTAAGTGGAGAAGTACAGTTCAGAAATAGATATACGCATATATACTCAACTGTTTTTTTAGAAAGGCGTTGAAACATTTCAATGAAAAAAAGATAGCGTTTTTAAATAAATGGTGCTGGAATAACTGGACATCCGTATACAAAAAAATATATATATACACACATATATATATATAACCCATGTGTTATACCATAGACAAAAGGGAGTATAGACCTAAATATGAAGCCCAAAGCCATAAAACTTCTCTTATAAAACATAGAGGAGAATCTTTGCAATGTTGGGATAGGCAAATATTTCTTAGACAAGACAAAAATGTAGGAATCATAAGAGAAACACTTGATAAATTTGACCTAATGAAAATTAAAGTCTTAAGGTCTTTGGAGAGGATGCTGTTGGAAAATGAAAAGAAAAGCCACAGACTAGGGAAAAAATATTTGCAGAACACATGTCTGATACAGAACTAGCATCTAGAGTACGTAGAGACACTCATAACTCAAAATAAGAAAACAACCAACCTCATTTTTAAATTGGCAAAAGATTTAAACACTCTACCAAAGAAGATGTAAGAATGGCAAATAAACACATGGGAAAATGTTCAACATCATTATAATTAGGGAAATGCAAATTTAAACCACACTAACATACCATCGTACATTCATTAGAATGGCTAAAATGAGAAAAAAAAAGAAAGAAGAGCAGGAAGAAGGAAAGAAACCTGATAGTATGAAGCACTGCCAAAGGTACAGAAAACTGGAATTCTCACTCCTTGCTGGTGGGAGTGCAAAATGGTACAGCCGCTTTGGAAAACCATTGGGCAATTTCTTACAAAGTTCAACATACCTCTTCCATGCTCCTAGGTATTTAACCACAGAAAATGAAAACATAGGTCTATACAAAAATATCTATAGAAGTGCTCATGGAGACATTAGTTTTTTTAAAGATTTATTTATTTATTTGTTTTAGAGAGAGAGTGTGTGTGCATGTGGGTGGTGGGGGGAGGGCCAGAGGGAGGAGAGAGAATCTGAAGCAGACTCTGCGCTGAGTGTGGAACCCCAGGCAGGGCTCGATCCCACCACCCCGAGGGAAGCCAAGAGACTTTAAAGCACCATGGGACTTTATTTTTTAATTCATAATCACTAAAACCCATGTCCATTAGCTAGTGAATCAATAAAGACACTGGACATGCACAGAGTGGACACTACACAGCAACAGAAATGGAAAGCTTCTTGATCATGGATAAATCTTAAATGTATCATGCTAAGTGAATGAAGCCGGATTTCAAAGGCAGCATATAGTACACTTTCATTTATGTGACTTTTTGGGCAAGGCCGATAATGGGGACAGAAAACACATTAGTGGGTCCTGAGGAGAAGGGTTCGGGGAGGAGGGAACAAGAGAGAACTTTTGGAGGGTGATGAAACTATCCTATATTTTGATTGCGGTTACCTGAGTGTATGCTTTTGTTAAAAAGAATTCATATAAAAGGGAAAATTTCACTCTTTCTAAATTATATCTCAAGTAACCTAACTTTAAAATATAACAAAATAATTTTCTTAAAAGCAAGTGACAAACTGGGCAAAAATATTTGTAACATGTGACACAGACAAAAGGTTATCTGATATGTAAAAACTTTTATCAGAGTATCTGGCTGTCTCAGTGTGTGGAACATGCGACTCTTGATCTTGGGGTTGTGAGTTCAAGCCCCACACTGGGCGTGAAGCCTACTTAAAATTTTTTTCAAAAAATTAAAAAATATTTTAAAGAAAATGAAACTTTTATAAATTTATAAGACAAAGACGAACATACCAATTTATAAAGGATTTAAACTAACAATTTATAGAAGAGAAAATCAAGTAGCAATCAACATGAAAATTTAGCCTTATTAATACAAAAGACTATGAATTCAAACAACATAATTTTTACTTATCAAGACCGACAGAGACTATGGAAAGAAATAATTCATGACTGAAGGTGCAGGGAAAGGCCTTTCTTACACACAGCTGATGAAGGTATAAACTGATACCTGCTTGTTTTTTATTAAAGATTTTATTTATTTATTTGAGAAAGAGAGAGAATGAGAGAGCACATGAGAGGGAGGAGGGTCAGAGGGAGAAGCAGACTCCCCACTGAGCAGGGAGCCCGATGCGGGACTCGATCTCGGGACTCCAGGATCATGACCTGAGCCGAAGGCAGTCGCCCAACCAACTGAGCCACCCAGGAGCCCGATACCTGCTTTTGAAAGGTAATTTAGCAATATGTTTTTAAGACCTTAACATTTTACAACCATTTTTTGCAAGAAATATCAATTTTTTTAAAAAATATTAAAATAAATATTAAATTAAATAAAAATTATTAAGGATGTGCACCAAGATTACCTACAAGACTTTTCATCACATCTAATAATCAGTAAAAATCTAAATGCTGATCAAAAGGGGCAGTGAATATATATGTTATTTATTGATACAGTGGAAGATAACTCAGCCATTAAAAGTAATGTTTTAGATGAATACTTATGATAAGATCTTCATTCTACATTATTACATTTAAAAATGGATTATAATACAGTATGAGTAGTATGACTCAATTTTTATAGATTTATATAAAGATATAAAATATATATGTGTTTTATATGTGTGTGTGTGTGTGTGTGTGTGTATTCCCCTAATTGTTTCTAAGTAGTGAGATGATTATGATTTTTAAGATTTCCTTCTTATGGCTTTCCTGGATATTATATCTCATCAATGAACTGGCATTGCTTTTGTTAAAAATATATTTAATTTAAACAGTATGAGGAATCATAGAAATGTAGCCTATTAATGTTAACGTCATTTAAAAATATTATAGAGCCGAACTGGTCATGAGTCTGAAAACTTTTTTTTTTTTAAGATTTTTATTTTTAAGTAATCTCTGTGCCCAATGTGGCGCTCAAACTCACAATCCCTAGATCAAGCATCTCATGCTCCACTGACTGAGCCCGCCAGGTGCCCCTGAAAACTTTTAACAGTGATAATAATTGCTGCTATTCATTTAACAGTTGCTATGTCCTAGACCTTGCCAATTCTAGACCCTATAGAGGAAGCATCATTATATTCTAACTTTGAAAATGTGGCAAATGAGGCTCAACTTGTTCATAAAGGGTGGAGACAGGGTTTGGACTCCGATTTGTCTGAGAATCAGGCCTTGATTTCAGACTGCCTCGATTCTCAGGTAAGCAGGTACCAGTCAATTTAAAAAGGGCTGTTTGGTTGCCAGGTACTTAATTGGGTCCAGACCTCTTTATTCCTCTCTGCTACCTTTTCCAAGTCTTTGCTCTGCCTGGTGTGAAAAGTTTGTTCTCTGTGTGATGATCCTGTGAGAGATTTGATGCAGATACATGTCAAAACTTTGTATCGAGGGTCTGGGTTGTCCATTCATTTTTGCATCCAGGTTGTTCCCTTTTCTCCTTTTATCATCAATCACTGAGAGCATGCTAGCCTCAGAGCCATGAAAACACGATCTTTCTCTTAGATCTTGATGTACTGGATCCTGATTTTTTTTCTTACGTACGCTTGAATTATTTTCTTATTATAAGTCTAGTATGTGTTCATTTGTTGAAAAGTTTCCAGCCCTCATATCAGTTTATGGGATTAACTGAAACGGGTGGCCCTGGGGCATGGGAACATCACACTGTGCATTCTCATACCTGGGCTCTGGTCTCTGGTGAGCAGACACAGGGACAGGGCAGTGAGACTTGGGGCAGTCTTGCAGCCCTGAGCGTATGGGAGTCCCTAAAAGGGACCCTAAAGCAAGTAGCTGCCTCCCAGCACTCTAGCACTTGCTACCAGTAATTATATTTTCATGCTTATTTGTTTATGCTCTGTCCCTCTCTTTGTCTCTACAACGCAGGAGCCCAGTGGGACTCGGTACTGAGTCCTGGGTACCTAGAAGAGTGCCTGGAATATAGCAGGCACTTAGCATTTGTTAATGAACGAATGCATAAAAGAACCAGGACTTACTAGCTGAAAGACACAGAGAAAAGATAAGAAGGTTGTGGGGGCAGAAAGACTAAGTTGGAAGGTTGTGGAGAATGGGTTAAAATGAAAGCTTTCCCCCAAATGGCTTCTCTGCCATGAACTAGATTCTATTGCATTCTCCCTATTTTTTAAATTTAATTTATTATGTTATGTTAGTTACCATACAGTTCATCATTAGTTTTTGATGTAGTGTTCCACGATTCACTGTTTTCGTATAACACCCAGTGCTCCATGCAGAACGTGCCTGTTGGTTTTTTTTTTTAAAGATTTTTTAAATTTATTTGATGGAGAGAGGCAGCGAGAGAGGGAACACAAGCAGGGGGAGGGGGAGAGAGAGAAGCAAGCCTCCCACAGAGCAGGGAGCCCGATGCAGGGCTCAATCCCAGGACCCTGAGATCATGACCTGAGCCGACGGCAGATGCTTAACGACTGAGCCACCCAGGCGCCCCTAGTTTTTGATGTAGTGTTCCACGATCCATTGTTTGCGTATAACATCCAGTGCTCCATGCAGTACGTGCCCTCCTTAATACCCATCACCGGGCTAACCCATCCCCCCACCCCCCTCCCCTCTAAAACCCTCAGTTTGTTTCTCAGAGTCCATAGTCTCTCATGGTTCATCTCTCCCTCCGATTCCCCCCACCCCATTTTTCCCTTCCTTCTCCTAATGTCCTCCATGCTATTCCTTGTTACACAAATAAGTGAAACCATATGATAATCGACTTTCTCTGCTTGGCTTATTTCACTTAGCATAATCTCCTCCAGTCCCATCCATGTGGATGTAAAAGTTGGGTATTCATCCTTTCTGACGGCTGAGTAATATTCCATTGTATATATGGACCACATCTTCTTTATCCATTCATCTGTTGAAGGGCATCTCGGCTCTTTCCACAGTTGGGCTATTGCAGACATTGCTGCTATGAACACTGGGGTGCATATGGCCCTTCTTTTCACTACATCTGTGTCTTTGGGGTAAATACCCAGGAGTGCAATTGCTGGGTCATAGGGTAGCTCTATTTTTAATTTTTTGAGGCACCTCCACACTGTTTTCCAAAGTGGCTGTACCAACTTGCATTCCCGCCAACAGTGTAAGAGGGTTCCCCTTTCTCCACAACCTCTCCAACATTTGTTGTTTCTTTCCCTGTCCATTTTTGCCATTCTAACTGGTGTAAGGTGGTATCTCAATATGGTTTTGATTTGAATTTCCCTGATGGCTAATGATGATGAACATTTTTTCATGTGTCTGTTAGCCATTTGTATGTCTTCTTCAGAGAAGTGTCTGTTCATGTCTTCTGCCCGTTTTTTGACTTGATTATTTGTTTTTTGGGTGTTGAGTTTGAGAAGTTCTTTATAAATCTTGGATATCAGCCCTTTGTTTGTAGTGTCATTTGTAAATATCTTCTCCCATTCCATGGTTTGCCTCTTTGTTTTGTTGACTGTTTCCTTTGCTGTGCAGAAGCTTTTTATCTTGATGAAGTCCCAAAATTTCATTTTTGCTTTTGTTTCCCTTGCCTTTGGAGATGTATCTTGAAAGAAGTTGCTGTGCCTGATGTTGAAGAGGTTACTGCCTATGTTCTCCTCTAGGATTTTGATGGATTCCTGTCTCACATTGAGGTATTCATGAAAGAAATTGAAGAAGACACAAAAAGATGGAAAAACATTCCATGCTCATGGATCGGAAGAATAAACATTGTTAAAATGTCTATGCTGCCCAGAGCAATCTATACTTTCAACCCCACTCCAATCAAAATACCAATGGCATTTTTCAAAGTGCTGGAACAAACAATCCTAAAATTTGTATGGAACCAGAAAAGACCCCAAATCACCAAGGAAATGTTGAAAAAGAAAAACAAAGCTGGGGGCATCACGTTGCCCGATTTCAAGCTATATTACAAAGCTGTGGTCACCAAGACAGCATCGTACTGGCACAAAATCAGACATATAGACCAATGGAACAGAATAGGGAGCCCAGATATGGACCCTCAACTCTATGGTCAGTTAATTTCGACAAAGCAAGAAAAAATATCCAATAGAAAAAAGACAGTCTCTTCAATAAATGGTGTTGGGAAAATTGGACAGCTATGTACAGAAGAATGAAACTCGACCATTCTCTAACACCGTACGCAAAGATAAACTCTAAATGGATGAAAGCATTCTCCCTATTCAAATGCAGCCAAGGCCCCATTAGCAAAAATACAGTTGTAGAGGTTAAAATGCACTTAATCAGCATTGATTTTACATAATTATCGTAGTCTCAAAACGGGGAAAGAAATGTCGAAGTCCTTAGGTGACCTCAATCATATCAAATTCCAGTTAAGACCAAGCAATCCAGCATTAGGTCACTGCCTGTTGGTTGGGCTTGCCTTCTTTCTTCCCTCTTTGGGAAGGTCTAAGAGTGTGGGTAGTCATCACAAGGCAGCGGGGAGAGCCAGAGGACGAGGGGTGGCAAGGACAAGGTGCAGGGTCCTTGAAATCTGTGCACTCATCATAGCCTGTGTCTCACTTGGTTGTCTCAAGGCCCTAATCCCTCTCATTCCCCTGTTGTCCACAGCTTCCCGCAAATGCGGGCCTGCGGTTAGCGTCTTCCTCTCTGCCTGTGGATGTGACCCAACGTCCTGCAATCCATTCACAATGGGATAAGGCCGACTAACATCCCTGGACACATCTTTATGCAAGTCGTTGCACCGAGCACTGTGTGCGGGTCCTCTGGTTCATCCTCCCAGTAGCTCTGGAGAGGAGGGGTCATGAAACCCATCTGAGGGATGAGGAGATCCAGGCTCAGAAAAGGCCACTAAACTGCTACGGTTAGATACTATGTGGCAGATGCAAGATTCAAACCTGTTCTGCCAGAGCAGCACCCCAGTTTCTTGCAGTTTGGGGCTATCTATGGACCCTGTGCTATGTTCAAGCCTCCCTTTGTTAAGTGTGTGCTCGTACATCTAGCAGACTGTTACTGTGGCTGTACACTTCCCACTGGTTTTGCTAATAGCTTTTCTCTTGAGTAAAGCCTCCTCCCCTTTTTATCCATACGTGTAGAAACTCGGTCCTTTTCCTTCTAAAAGTACAATGATCTATGCATACTTTTTAAAATGCCAGAGAAATCCAGATGGAATATGAAAAGATTTATGAGAAGTTGGTAATCTAAAAGTGACATTTCTAGCCCATCTCAATCTTTCCCCGGGTGGGTTGTCCCCTAGGGATAGCAGTATCATTAGGGAAGTAAGGAGGTGAGTAGAGGCAGAGATGGAGTGGCTATCTCAGGTAAAGCTGAAGACGGGAGAAGAAGAAGCTTTGAGGGAAATTCCTTACCCTCCCCCCATGCCCAAGGGCATAATCCACACCCTTCCTGCCCTCCCCCTATGCCCAAGGGCACTGTATTCATTTTACCTGAACAAACCCTGGAAGAAGCTCACCCAGGCCCAGAAGAGTGATGAGTGTCTTCTATCCCACCCATAGACACAGGGACTTTGAAATTGTGCTTACCCGCTTTGATGCCTTCCTGTTTCCTCTGTGCGGTGTGTTTCTCCCACTCACCCCACTCCATATTCTCATGTGAAGGATGCAGATTTATTTAAATATTTCTCACCTCCTCAAACAAGCTTGTCTTTTGTACTCCTCATAATCTGTACTATATCCAATTAGTCATTAAATTTTGTCATTTATACTTCTAAGGCTGGTATTGAATCTGCCCCATCCATCCATCCATCCATCCATCATCCATCCATCTGTCCATGCACCCATCCATCCACCCATCCATCCATCCATCCATCCATCCATCATCCATCCATCCGTCCACACACCCATCCATCCATCTATTCATACATCCATCTGTCCATCTACCCATACATCCATCTGCCCATCCATCCATCCATTTGTCCATCCATGCACCCATCCATCCATCTATTCATATACCCATCCATCCATCCATCCATCCATCCATCCATCCATCCATCTCTCCATCTTGTGTATGTATTGTGTTCTAGATGTTGTAGAAGGTGCAGGGAATTCAGAGATGACTGAGACATGGATCTTGTTTTTGCTTTCAAAGAGCTTACATTATAACTCAGAACACAAGCCAGATCCCATTGCCTTAAAGATTAAGTCCTATGCTCAGTGTGGTGCGTTCAGGGCTGTCCATCATCAGGACTCTAGGTCTCTCCAGCCTCCTGTTCTGCACTGTATTCCACTGGTGCAGCATTTACATCTTACTCTCCTGTGACCTTCCATGTGTCCACCCTTTGCTCATGCCCACACTGTGCTTCCCCTGCTGCTTTACCGAATGAAAATCCTGCTTATCCTCCTAAGCTCAGCTCAAAGGCCCGCTCCACTTTGAAGTTCTCCCCACCACCCACTCAGAATTAATCATTTTCCTCCCTGTACTCTCATAGCACTTAGGCCTCAAGAATAGGATTAATTTCAGTTGCGTGAGATAAATGTTCATTATCACTGCTGCTCTCCAATCAGATTATAGACACCTCTAGGGCAATAACTGACTCATATGTCTTTTTATTCCCTCTCTGCTGTTTTACATGGGAAAGCTCAGTAAATCTCCTGTTGGCTGAGACTATAGAGCAAACAATAGATATGTGATATTCATATGGAATTATCTGGTATTATCATACACAGTGTCCTTCTATTTAATAGTACTTTCCTAGCAATTATATGCTTTAGAAGCATAAACTATTTCTCCTACCTTCTTCTTCTTCTTCTTTTTTTTCATGCAGAGATATCAAGCCCTCTCCTCTCTGAGACTGTCCTTTCAGAGGAGAGCCAAGCTCTCACATGATGATGACAGAGGAGGGTTTTTATACACCCAGCATAATGTGAATCAGAGGCAGCATCTGCTGTGTCAGCAAAAACACACTCGATTCAGTTAGAAACCATGTGAGGCCATAACCAACTCCCTGGGTGGATGGGACCCAAGCTCATTCTTCTCCTGCCCCCTATCTCCTCCAGTGTTGGCATATAAATCTGTCCCCATCAGGTGAACCTGTTGAGAGGGAAAATTGTCCTGTCATTGTTGCTTTGAAGAAATCTGCTGCATATCATCTCATCCTGACCTGTGGTATGACCTTGAGATGGCTAAATTATCTTCTCTGTGCCTCATTCCCTCAGCTATAACAAGGGTGGTTAATAAGGCTTTCCTCATAGGATGGTTGCAGGAATTAGCAAAAGGTATGTGGACCACATCACATAGTGTGAGGAATATAGTAAGCACCCAATAAATCTTATAGCTCTAATACCATTTCCAAAACAATGCTTGATGGTGTTTAGATTTTATAAGAATGCGAGGCAGAATAATAATGACTCTGTGGGTTCCTTTGAGTGTATCAAAACATTTCCTGGATTGCATCATTCTATTAGTGAGTAATTTTCGGATTCGTTTTCTCATTTTTATTTAAATATTTCTCAATATGTTATGCTTTAAATGAAGTGTTATACAAGAATTATGACTCAAAGTTTGAAATGTGAAGTCATTAACTTTTAGCTTTATTTATTTTTTATTTTTTTTGAGAGAGAGAGAGTGTGTCAGAGGGGCAGAGGGAGAGGGAGAGAGGGAATCTCAAGCAGGCTCCACACAGCGCAGAGTCCTGCACGGGGCTTAATCCCACAACCCTGAGATCATGACCTGAGCTGACCCTCAACCAACTGAGCCACGCAGGCGCCCCTAACTTTCAGCTTTATTAAAACAAAACTTTTCCTTATCCCCCATTAGCCCCTCTCCCTTACTTGGCTTTCTCATCACATCTCTTTGGTTTAGCTGTTTTTCCCCTGGTGAGATGATCTTTACTTCCTTTGCTTCAATCTGTTTATCACCTTTTTAACAACCTATTCAAACTTTGCTGCTCCAAAAAGTCTTCTCTGACTGATTCCAACTGACTCTGAAAGCCTGAAGGGTAGAAACCCTTTGCAGCTTGTACCAGGTGTCAACATTATTTAGAATTTGTTCATGATACTACTCATAAATATTTTAATTCTATCTCACGTATTCTGTCTCTGCAACTAGAGAACCAGTTCTCCAATGGTTAGGTCATTTTTCCCTGGGATTTTCCACACTGCTCTTTGCAATGGACAACCCTTGATAAGATTCCACTTAAGATGAAAAGATCCTGCAAAAACAAACAAACAAACAGTTTTAGACAAGAATGGGAGAAGAGTATCATGACTACAGTTAGATGGATGCTACAGAGGTTTCTCACCAAGCCCATTTGACTTATGTGTGACACACAAGCAGAGTGTGGACTAAATTGAACATGGAGAGTGAAAACCACCTGAACTCTTTGAAGCCAACCATCTATTATATCCATAATTTACTCATTCATTCAGAAGATTTTAACAGCATGCTCTCCCAGGTTCTATGGAAACTCAAAATGAATAAAGCCTTGTCTTCACCTTTAAGAAACCTGCATTTGAGTGCTGATGGGTAGTGGGGGAGCAGCTAAGGATTCACTCGGCAGAATGAAATAAGCACTATAAGAATGGTGACTTTAAGGCATAATGGACAAACCTGCTCCCTGCGTTTGACTTTGACTTACATCCTTGTCACTGTGGATGAATTATCCACGTCCCTATCTTAGCCAAGCCCCTGTGGGTAAGTGGTTGATCTTATCTTCTCCTGCTACTCAAGGATAAGACGCTAGCAATTTCTCCCCTCTGGCTTCTGCATCAGTGATTTTTTTAAACAGCTTTACTGAGATATAATCCACATGCCATACAATGGACCCATTTAAAGTGCATGATTCAATTGTTCTGGCATGTTATGTTATTAATTTTTAAAACTGACATTTGATTAAACCATTCATCTCAGTGGCATTAACAAAACCCACAAGGTTGTTCAACCATCACTATTATCTTGTTCCGTAATTTTATTATCACCCCAGATTTATTATCACTCTATAACCATGAAGCAATAACTCTCCATTCTCCTCACTCCTCAACCCATTTTCTGTCTCTGTGAACTTGACATCTATTCCAGATGTTTCACAGAAAATAAATTGTATGGATCTGGTCTTTTGTGCCTTGCTTATTTCACTTAACCTAATGTCTTCAATGTTCATTCATGTTATAGCGTATATCAGAACTCCATTCCTTTTTATGGTGGAACGATATTCTTTTGTACATACATGCCAAGCTTTGTTTATCCATTCATTTGTTTGTGGACATCTTGGTTGTTTCTCCCTTTTGGCTATTGTGAACAGTGCTGCAGTGAATCTTCTTGTACAAATATCTGTCTGAGTCCCTGTTTTCAATGCAACTGTGTACATACCCAAGAGTGGAATTGCTAGATCATGTGGTTATTCCATGTTTAGCTTTTTGAGGAATCACCAAACCATTTTCCACAGTGGCTGCACCATTTTACATTCCCACCAGCAGTGTATGCGGGTCCAATTTCCCTACATCCTCATGAACACTTACTGCTTTATTGATTACAGCCATTTTCATAGGTATGAAGTGATATCTCATTGTGGTTTGGATTGCATTTCCGTGATGACTAATGGATATTGAAGATTTCTTCATGTGCTTATTTCCCATTTGCATATCTTCTTTAGAGAAATGTCTGTTTGAATTTGATGCCCATTTTTAAGTTGAATTGTCTTTGGAATGAGTTACATACCTATTTATATATTTGAGACATGAAGCCCTTATCAGATATGTGACTTGTAAATATTTTCTCCTATTCCAGAGGTTGTCTTTTCACTTTCTTGATAATGCCTTGGGTGTGCAATGTTTTAAATTTTGTTGTAGTTCGATTTATCTGTTTTTATTTTGTTGCTGCTACTTTTGGTGACATATCTAAGAATCCATTGCCGAATTCTAGGTCTTGAAGATTCACCCCTAAGCTCTCTTCTGAGTTTTAGGAATTTTTAGGTCATTGATCTATGTCAAGTTAATTTTTGTATATAATGTTAGGTATAGTTCCAACTTTATTCTTTTGCACATGGACATCTAGTTGTCCTAGCACTGTTTGTTGAAGAGACTATTCTTTCCCCATTGAAGAAATTTGGCAGTCTCATCACAAGTCAGTTGACCATAGATATATGGGTTTAATTCTGGACTCTCAAGTCTACTTCACTGACCTCATGTCTATCCCAATGCCAGGACCACACTGTTTTGATTACTGTAGCTTTGTAACAAGTTTTGAGATTGGGAAGTTTAAACACTCCAATTTTTTCTTTTTCAAGGTTGTTTGGCCACTTGGGGTTCTTTAAAATTCCATATGAATTTAAAGATTGACTTTTCCATTTCTGCAAAACCAGCTGTTGGAATTTTGATAGAGATTGCATTGCATCTATGGACCACTTTGGGTAGTATTGACATGAATTTAACAACATTAAGTTGAACACAGGATCCATGAACACAGGAAGACTTTTCATTTATTTAGATCTTCCTTAATTTCTTTCAGCCTAGTTTTCAAAGTATAATTCTTTTATCTGTTGGGTTAAATTTATTACTGGATATTTTATTTTTTTAGATGTGATTGTAAATGGAACTGCTTTCTTAATTCTTTTGCAGATTCTTCACTGATGGCATATAGAAACATGACTGATTTCTGTGTGTTGAACTTGTACCCAGAAACCGCTGATTTCATTTAGCTCAATAGCTTTCTTGTGGATTCTTTGGGATTTTCAAAGAGGCTTCTTGTGGATTCTTTGGGATTTTCTGTATATGAGATCATTTTATCTGTAAATAGAGATAATTTTACTTCTTCCTTACTTGCCCTGGCTACAACTTCCTGTACAATGTTGACTAGCAATG
Source organism: Eumetopias jubatus (assembly GCF_037043125.1). NCBI lineage: Eukaryota > Metazoa > Chordata > Mammalia > Carnivora > Otariidae > Eumetopias > Eumetopias jubatus. The sequence goes on from NW_028274819.1 coordinate 112,638,949, forward strand.
GTGAAAGTGAGCTTCCTTGTTTTGTTCCCAAATGTAAAGAGGAAAAGCTTTTAGTCATTCACCATTGAGTATGACGTTAGCTGTGGGCTTTTCATAATTACACTTTATCATGTTGAGGAAGGTCTGTTATTTTTTTATTTAAAGATTTTATTAATATATTTGAGAGAGAGATAAAGAGCATGAGTGGGGAGAGGGGCAGAGGAAAAGAGAGAAGCAGACTCCCTGCTGAGCAGGGAGTCCGATGCTGGACTCAGTCCCAGGACCCTGAAATCATGATCTGAGCTGAAGGCAGATGCTTAACCAATTGAGCCACCCCCCAGGTGCCCCAAGGAAGATCTGTTCTATTCCTAGTTCACTTCTACTCTTAAGTTTTCTGAGAGTTTTTAGCATGAAAAGTGTTGGATTTCGTCAAATGCTATTTTGTGTCAATTGAGATGATCATGTGTTTTTTCCCCCCTTTATTAATGTGATATATTACATTAATTTTCTTAAATTGAACCGCTTTGCATTTCTGGGATAATTTTCACTTACCCATGATATATTATCTTTTTCATATGCTATTGGGTTCAGTTTCCTAGTATTTTGTGGAATATCTTTGCAACTATCTTCACAAGGGTATTGATCTGTAATTTTCTTTCCTTGTGATATCATTGTCTGGCTTTGGTACCAGGGTAATGCTGACTTCATAGAAGGAGTTAGGAAGTGTTCTCCCCTCTTCTACTTTTTGGAAGAGTTTGAGAAGGATTGCTGTGAACTCTTCTTTAAATGTTTGGTAGAATTCACCAGTGGAGCTGTCTGGATTTGGACTTCTATTTATTTCTTAGGAGGTTTTGTGTGTTTGTTTGTTTGTTTTGTATTTTCTTTTTTTTAGAGAGAGGAATAGTGGGAGGAGCAGAGGGAGAGAGAGAGAATCTCAAGCAGACTCCCCGCTGAGTGCAGAGCCCAACATGGGGCTCAGTCTCACAGCCCTGAGATCATAACCTGAGCTGAAATCAAGAGCCGGACACTTAACTGACTGAGCCACCCAGGCGCCCCTTGTTGGGAGCTTTTGATTACTGATTCAGTCTCCTGACTTGTTATAGGTCTGTTAAGATTTCCCATTTCTTCTTGAATCCATTTAGGTAATTTGTGTGTTTCTAGGGATCTACTCACTTCATCCAGGCTATCTAATTTGTTGATTTAGGGTTGTTCATAGATTCTCTTTCAATCCTTTTTATTTCTGATGATTGGTCATAATGTCCCCACTTTCATTTCTGATTTTGGATATTTGCATCTTTTCTCTTTTTTTGCCTTTTCCATGCGACATTACTGTGTAGTCCTTCCCTGTCTCCCTCTGCATCCCCTGCCCTCCCATTCTCTTTCTTCTTCCTGTGCTAGTCTCCCCTCCCTTCCTTCCCCCTTCCTCCCTTCCTCCCTCCCCTCTCCTCCTTCCTCCCGCCATCTCTCCCTATCTCTCTCTCTTTCTTTCCCCCTTTCTTCTCCTCCTCCTTTATTATTCAGATTAGAAGGCAAACAGGCTATAGAGTCTCCCACCTTAAAAATAAAACCCTCTCTCAACCATTTCCTCTCCTGCTGCTGCCCCAGTTCTCTGTTCTGGAGAATTCCCCCAGTGACCTATACCAGTTGTCTCCACTTCTCCTCCTCCAAGTCTTTCTTGAAGCCTCATTAATCAGGTTATCATTAAAGCAGCTCTTGTCTGCATTACTAATGAATCCAGTGATCACTTTTCTCTCCTCATCTTGGCTTATCAACCACATTTGACCCAGTTGACTAATCTCTCTTCTTTGAAAGACATGTTCTTTCACTTGGCTTCCTGGACAGTATGATCTCCTGATTTCTCTCCTCCCTCATCCATCTCTTACTCTCAGGTTCCCTTGCCCATTCCTTCCTACCTTGCCGCTCACCAAACATCTGCATGCCCCATATGCCCACCCTCAGAACTCTACTCCTTCCCCTCCCTTCACCATACCCCCCAGCCTCATCACATTAAAACCATCTGTGCACGAATTAGTCCCAGATGTATATTTCATTAGTTCTGAACTCCAGAAATGTATATCAAGCTGCCTTTTCAACATCTCTATTTGTGTATCCAACATCTCCAACCCCATCAGCCCCCTGAGTCAAAACCAAAGCCCTGCCCAGCCCTAAACAGCCTGCCCTCTGTTAAGGCTCTGACCTCAGTACCTACTACCCTCTGCCCAGCCCACTGGCTCCAGACACCCCAGTGTCCCCGGTGTCCCCAAGGTGCCCAGCCGCACTGGTGCCTGCCCTCTCTCTGCTGGGAAGCTCTCCCCTGACACCCTGGCTGGGCCCTTCTCCTTCAGGCCGCCAATTCCTCTTGTCACCGTCTGTCTTGCTATATGCTTCACTGTCATCCTAACAGGAAGTGAAGCTCCAAGGAGGCAGTGTTATCTGCCTGGTGTTTTCTTTTTCTTTTTCTTTAAAATTCCCATATGCACAGCACCTAGAATAAGGCCTGGCACAATACATACATGTTTGTTCAGTGAGTGAATAAAGATTACATCCTGATGACATGGCCCATAGCATACTGGTGCTGTTCATGATGTTCATCCCCTGCTTTTCCCCTTGTTGACGAACGAATGGACCCCATTGTTCACCTCAATTCGAAAGCAAGGCCTTGGGGAGTTAAGGGACTTACCTGGGGGTTTGAGAGGATTGAGCCTTTTTACATCTACCTTCCAGGTGGTCTGGGAGAGGCAGTCATTGTAACAGCGAACGTCAGTGAGGGAGGGAGTGACAAATTGTTATATAACTCTTCCTCAAAGCGCTTGGCTTCTAACCTCACAGAGGAAAATCGGTTTGGGTTTGGCGACTCAGACCCACTGCTCTGGCTGGATTTCTCACCCACGCCTTCTCTCTGTGTCTCAAGTGATATGCTTTCTTGGCCACTGTGAACAGACCCGTCTTTCTATTTCTTAACTGAGCATGAAACCACTTCATGCCCTGCTCATTCCTGGGAACATTTAGGCAATGCCGGGCAGGACTGTTAGATCCTGGGTCACTGGAGATCAGGGAACTGCCAAGTTGGAAGGAGAAGAGGGGCTCGCCCAAGCCAGCCTCGGTTTACAGCAGAGGACTTGAAGCCTGGGGGCCGGGAGGCAAGAACACACAGGGCTCCTCACTGGATGGGCAGGGAAGTTTCCACTAGTAAAGTTTGCTGTTAATGACCACATTTATACCTTTTTTCTTCTGAAATAATGATGAAATCTCTTTTCAAACTGGAAACTTAATTTCTAATCTCCCATTGCAGGTTATAAAAACAAAACCTGTTTCCCCTGAGGTATTATTACTCCTATGGTCAGGTTTTAATGAGTCTGGAATGAAGGATATGCTTGAAGGGTTTTTGGGTTTCCTGTGCCCTGGTCCTCAGACCCTCACCTGCCAGGGGTGGGGGGCAGCGCTGTCCATGCTGCCAAGGGAGACATACAAGTTCAGTCCGCCGAGGGGCCGGAGGGGGCCCCCCTCCTGCATCGGGTTGTCATTAACCGGGATAGCACATGACAACAAGTTTCATCGTGAGATGACCTTGGATTTGTGGAGCACGTGAGACTGTACAGGTGTGTTTACCTAAGAACCATTTGCTTTCCCTGGCGCCTCTCTGAAATAGAGTTGGTAATATCTTAATTTTACAGAAATGGTGAGAAAACTAACATTTGGGATTCATTTAAGTTTCTCAGAGTCATTTAACTAGAGGATGGCAAAACAAAGAGGCTTTCACTCTGGCTTCAGTGTTTATTTCCACTGCAGTAAACTTGCAATATGTTCTGGACAGAGTAATAGGCAGTTCCTACAACTGATCAGACAGCTGCAGTGTCGCTACACACATTTCGTTAGACAAACTGATTCTGTACTTACTATGGGCCAAGCGTTTCTCTAGGCGCTGGAGAAATGAAATGGATACGATGTTTGCCTGCCTGCTGGCATCATTAGACCAAATAGACATGCCCACGAAGGACCACGACAGTATGATACCTTAAGTACCATAGCAAAGAAATTATGCAAAGAAAACCCAAATATTTAAAGTTTTTTTTTAAAAACCTGCCAGTTTTATAGATGACATTGGGGTGAGGGGAAGCAATACATGGGGAGGAGGGGATGCAACGCAAACAGCAGAAAGCTCGTAGACAGAGACAGGCAGGCAGGCAACATAGAGCCTGGATTTTAGCAGAGAAAGAAATCATTTCAGTGGGACTGCCACAGGGAGAAGGAAATGCTGACGATGAAGAGCCCACCGAAGCTACGTATTTAAGGAAATTACTTGTGTGGTATGTGCCATTAAAGGATGTGAAGCCAAGGTGGGATTCGATTACTCCGACCAGCTGGGAGAGACATGGAAAGCCCCCAAAGGCAGGGGCTGAGAGGAGGCTGTTGCAATGACCCACAGGATGACTCCACCTCTTTGACAGCATGGAAAATGCGGAGCAGCTGGGATCTGTTCTAAGACAGAGCTGAGAAAAGTTCTGAGAACTGGAAAGAAAAGGGTGTTCTCCAAAATATGGAAAATTGCAAAACTAAAAATCAATCTGCACAGTTAAAATCACTCCAAAATGCCCATTGTGTCCATTTGATGAATTACTTAATGAAGAGTGATGAGAACTTCATTGCTTTCAAAGACAGTTGATGGGCGGGTTTTCTCACTTTACAAGAGTTGCAAAGAATGCAAAATGACTGCTGAGAGATCTTCGCCAACCAAAATGTGTGACTCCAAGCCAGATAATTTCAAAAGAAAATTTCAAAAAACCCTTTATACATGAAAATAAATATGATTTTATGGAGCTGTGGGTGCATTTTTATGTGTTTCACATGATGTGGACAGACCCCTGAAAGTCAGAATGCCCAGGACTTCCAAGGTCTTAGAACGGCCCTGATCTCCAGGAGAGGAGTGACAGAAGCATGAATTAAGGAGACATAGGTAGGAGCTACAAGTGGTCACGTGAGAGGCTGGAGACGGTTTTTGGCTGTGTCACTGTTTGCAGAAGAAAATTACATTCAGTCTCAAAGCTCAAGTAATAGATCAAGGCTAGTAAAGTCAGAAAAATGTGGTCACCTGCTTTACCCCTTCCCACCTTTGAGTCCTGCTTCCACAAGTCAACAATGTTTAATTCCCTGAGCACTTTCTCCTGGTAGTCCTATCATTTTTCCTAAGTAATGAATTTACTCTATAATGTGCCAGAATTACATCCTACAAGCGCCAGAATTCAGGTGAGGCAAGGGAGGCACTTGCTTCAGGCCAATGCTTATGAAGATAAGACTCCATCATCAAAATAAATAACATTTTAATGAAATATTTTAAAAATTAAAATTGAGCCAAAAATCCATGATAAGCAAAATACCAAATTTTCGATGAAGGCAGGATCCGACAGGGCTGGGATTAGGGGGAAGTGAGTGGAGCCAAGCTGTACGAGGGTAGGGTTGGATTCTGTCTGTACGGAAACTTACGTTGGATCGTAGGAATTCCTACTCTACAAAGTAGAATGTAGCCCTCTCACACCAAGCTCTGGCTCTCCTCTTCTTCCTCCCCCAGCTCAGTTCACCTGATGCAGCACCTTGGAATCACTGGAGGCCTTTATAAATTGTCAAGGCCTCAGCCGTATCTCCAGCCAGTGAGATCAGGATGTCTGGGGTTGAGCTGCAGGTGTCAGCATTCCTGTGAAAGTTCCTGCATGGTTCCAGCGAGCAGCCCATACCAGGAGCCACAGCCCTCGGGTGATGCTGCCATTTTGGGGGCATCCCTGTGGAGTGCTTCCATTTGGACCATGTACGAAGTGTTCACAGCTGAGGCCTATAATATACTAGGTTTATGTTTTCATATTGTACAAGTTTTATCCTTACAGGCAAAATAATTGCTTCATTTTTATATTTGCTTAATTAACTTTTTATGTACTAATCACTAACTAATCCAGAACCATCTGGCAGAACTCTGAAATGTTTCTAGATCAAACACATCAGGTAACCTCTCAGGGGTATATTCTTTCTTGGGGACACCCCACCCAGAGTCACTCTCATGGTCCACTGTGGTCAGCTATGCAGCCCTCATGTTAGATCCCCTGTTTCCTGGGTCCCATGCCATCTCTATGCTTGGTTTGTTCATACCCTTCTGTTCCAGAACATTTCTCTGTATTATTTCTCTGATGATTTTCTCCTCTACTTTTTTTTTTTTATCCCTGGAACTGCTATTGTTGGGGCTCCTGGGTGGCTCCGTCAGTTAAGCATCTGCCTTCGGCTCAGGTCATGATCTCAGGGTCCTGGGATCGAGCCCCTCAGCTGGCTTTCTGCTTGGTAGGGAGTCTGCTTCTCCCTTTCCCTCTGCCCCTGCCCCTGCTCTCTCTGTCTCTCTCTTAAATTTATTTATTTGAGAGAGAGCACAAGAGTGCATGAGCCAGGGGAGGGGCAGAGGCAGAGGGAGAAGCAGACCCCCGGCTGAGCAGGGAGCCTGGCGTGGGGCTCGGTCCCAGGACCCTGAGATCATGACCTGAGCTGAAGGCAGATGCCTAACCTACTGAGCCACCCAGGCGTCCCATCAAATAAATAGAATCTTAAAAAAAAAGAACTGCTATTATTTATAATTACTATTATTTGGATTGATCTTGTGATCTTGTTATCTTTATGATGGTCTGTTTTTCTCTGTCCTAGGAAATATCCTGAAATTTCCTCTCTAAATACTTCTACTGACTTTTTAATTTCTACTTTAGAATATTTTTATCTCCTGGGTTTTTTGTTTTGTTTTGTTTTTTGATGAATGCTCTTTTTCTTCCCTTAGCATCCACTCCTTATTTCATGGATGCATGAGTAACTACTTCTAGATTGCTGCGGATTTTTATTCATTATAATTTTTTTTTCAAGTTTTCTTCTGCGTTGTCTCTTTCCTCAGATTTTTTTCTTGTTTGTCAGTTTTGGTCCCTACCTCTCACACTACACCCTTCACTTAAGTATTGGGCAATTCTTGGCTCTGCCTTTATTTTTAACAGGGAGGCACTTAGAAGCTGAGTGAAAGCTGTGTGTGTGAACAAGGTTGATTGGTGGAAGCAGAAGGCTGACCCTTCCTGCCCTCCTCCCCTTCAAGTATCAGTATCTATAGGCCTTTTCTCTGGGCTGCCTTGAGGGAATGAGCCCAATTGCCAGGGTTCCTAGGGCTGAGGGTGACACTGGGGAGTGGGTGGAGAGAGGAGCCCATATGTCTCACTATTCAGGATGCAAGTTTGACTTAATCTCTCTGTCTTCAGCAAAATATCAATGACAAGGCAGGCTCTACCCACGGAGGTTGTATTTTAATTGTTCTAGGAGATTTTGACTTAATAATTCTTAAAATCTCACCAGTCAAGAGGGGGGAAAGCCCACTGTGGTCAAGAAGCTACAAGAGGAGGATACGGGGCCACAAAAGACTGAGTCCTTACTTGTGTCCTGGGGGAGTCAGGGAGGCTTCTGAGAAAAAGTCGCCTTTGAGCTGGGCTCACTTTGCGAATTTAAAGTGAAACTTTGAGGAAAGGTAGCTGGAGGTGTGGATACATTATGCATGTACCTGCAGTGGTGGTGTGGTGTTGCCATCAAGGATGGATAACCTGATTTGTTGTGTCTTTGGCTTGAGGGACTCTCTCTAATCAAAGCAGTGCTGCTGGAGAAACATTAATAATGTGGACAGATTCTTACTCTTCAGCTCCCTCAATCATTCATCAGAACAATCTGTACTTAAAATTCCCCAAATCATTTTTTAAAAAGATTTATTTACTTATTTGAGAGAGAGACAATCCCAAGCAGACATCCCACTGAGCGTGGAGCCCGACTTGGGACTGGATTTCATGACCCTGAGATCACGATCTGAGCCAAAATCAAGAGTCAGATGTTTAACCGACTGCGCCACCCAGGCATCACCCCCCACCAAATCATTCTTTATGGTCTATTGATATTTTTGAATTCATAGTCTCTCAGTTAAATTTACTTTTTTAAGTTTAAATTCAATTGGCCAACATATAGTACATCATTAGTTTCTGATGTAGTGTTCAATGATTCATTAGTTGTGTCTAACACCCAGTGCTCATCACATCCCTGTTCACAGCCCTTTGAGGAATACGTTCTAAATTGCCAGACCTCACCTCACACCTCCACCTTGCTCCTTCTCGTTGGACCTTTTGGAGACCTACCCGGTTCCCTTTCTAACTACTGGTTTTACTCATTTTGGCTGGCCAAAAAAGCAAGAACATGAACAGAAAGAGATGAAATCTTGTGTGCAAAGGGCAAGAGAGACCATCATATGGGGAGTTCTTTGAAATTGTTCTTCCCTTGGAAAGCAGTTAGTCAGTGTATCTGAGAATGCACGTCCGGAGGACGGTCAGAGCAGCCACCCCAGAAGTGGTGCTGTCTCACTTGTGGTGGAGCAGGGAACACACCATCAGCCCCTGGGAGCACGTCATTTGTCCATACTTGAAGGCAGTGATTTCATCTGCATTACCCAGACCCCTGGGTCAAGGTGTCTGGAGGAAAGAGAGGCATTACATGAGCTTAGTAAGTAGGAAAAGTCATCACAACTTTCCCAGGAGGGAAATCCTGCAATTTCAGCTTATGCAATCTCTCTCTCTTTCAAGTGTCTCTCTTTGCTTCCTCAGCTGGCTGGGTGCTTCACCTCTCTGCATCTATGTTCTCATCTAGACCCTAGACCTGCACTGCCCAACTATGCTAGCCACACGTGACTACCGAGCACTTGAAATGTGGCCAGTTGAAGTCAAGGTGTGCTGCAGGTGTAAAATACATACAAGCTGGACCTTGAAGATTAGTATGAAGAAATGTAAAATATCTTATTCATATTTTTTTACTGAATATATGTTGAAATGACAATATTTTAGATATATTGACTTGAATAAAATGTAATCAAGATTAATGTCACTTTTTTTTTTACTTTTTTAATGTGAAAACTAGGAAACTTAGAATGACATATGTGGCCAACATGATGGTTCACACTGTATTTCTATTGGCCAGCACTGCCCTAGATGGTATATAATATCCCTCTTTGCTCCCCAGTTCCATGACCCTAAATGTTTTGATTCCTACTAGTTACTCAGGAGAAAGGATGCAGAGAGAATTTAAAGTAATTCTTGCTTTTGAGAAGCTCAAAATCTCACTATAAAGGCTAAACTTAAACGTTAAAGACGAGATCTTGAACTGGTGTTGGAATCATTAACACCTGCTCTAACACCTACTCTAATACGTGGCTCAATACACATGGAGCGATTAGAGAGCAATTAGCTTGGATCTGTTTAATAGGATGTAAAGAAAAGCAAGGCAGCCCCAGGTGAACTCAATATTTCATTCTAGGGAATTCCTAATGGACCTTGAATTTTCAAGAATTCTACCAAGAAGGTGGGATATAACTTCTCTCCTGGCCACCATTATCTAAAGCTTGTGGCGTATATGGTACCTTCAAACTCAGAGCAGAAAAACAAGAGAAATTTCGAGGCATGAGGATACAAAATGCTAATACATTAAAAATGATTACTGGATAAATGAAATTTAACCTTTAGAAAGCATTACCAATACCAAAAAATGCACAGATTTAGAAATTCACCATGGCGTCATCAGGGTCATTGATATTCAAATACCAAAGGGCTGAGTTCATATTTTGGGGAGGAAGGGATACAGCCAGAAGCAAAGTTGTCTGTAGAGACATCTCACAACGACCAGCTCTAAATATTATAGAATAAAGTGGGATGCACAGTCAATTCAGATTCTGAACGAACCTCCTGGAAACCTTTTTGACTTGCTGTTGGAAACATCAAACATCCTGAAGAAACATTTTGTTGATTTGGCAGGTTTCCTTAGCTTGACATTTCTCCCCCGAAGGCAGGGAAAATGAAGTCATTGCTGTGACTGAGCTGAGCTCTTCCACTTAAAGGAAGGAATGCATTTGCTCGTTTAGGCGAAGGCCTGTCAGTGCCTACAATGCCTCTAATAATCTTTATTCTCTGCAGAGTTCAGAGCACATCATAATTAGGTTCCCAGTAAGCAGAAGAAAATGACCACTAACATCTACTCCAAAGTAAAAAGATCAAAGTATAAGCCATGTTCCCACTCAAGTGAAATAATCTGTCATCACGGAGCCCTTGGCATTCTGCCCTGGTTCCTACCCCACTGACCGACTGTAATGACAGTAATTTTCAGGGAAGAGCAATGGTGTGTGGTGCTTCCCTTCTGGGGCAGGGCATCAGTGAAGTCCTGCAATGTACTGGGTTGGCACTCTTCGACATCTTCCTATTTGCTCTTCTTGGAATTCACACCTTCTACAGGGGGAAAAGTGTGAACTCTTTGAGGTGAGGAGCTCATTTGCTTTTCAGAAACTAGCATGTTTGGCACTTTGAAATTCACTAAATGGTGAATTAAAAGTGATTATTTGGGGAGCCTGGATGACTCAGTCGATTAAGCATCTGCCTTTGGCTCAGGTCATGATCCTGGGGTTCTGGGATCTAGTCCCACATCAGGCTCCCTGCTCAGTGGGGAGGCTGTTTCTCCCTCTCCCTCTGCTACTCTCTCCCTCTCTCTCTCTCAAATAAATAAAATAAAAGTGACTATTTAAAGACCTTTTGGACACAGCCACTTGATTTCCTTGAATGAAAGCTGAGAGATAGGTATATTTTATTTTATTTTATTTTATTTTATTTTATTTTATTTTATTTTAGAGATTTTACTTATTTGAGAGAGAGTGCACATGAGCAGGGGGGAGCAGCAGAGGTAGATGGAGAAGCAGGCTCCCCACTGGGCAGGGAGCCCCACATGGGGCTCGATCCCAGGACCCCGGGATCATGACCTGAGCCAAAGGAAGATGCTTAGCTGACTGAACCACCCAGGGGCCCCCAAAGATAGATATTTCTGAGCAAAACTGTTTATACTGAGGTTTAGAATTGAAGGGATAAGAGTTTAGGTGTTTTCTAAAACTTCAACCTATGAAGACATAGCTGGAGACATGGACTATTTCAGGTCTGAGTTACTTAAGAGCAAGACATAAACAGGAAGAATGCAGCTGGCTGCCTTGTTGTATGTTGCCATGTCAGAACACAGACATCATTTAGAAAAACAATGGACTGCACATATTCTCCTGAATAAGCAGGAACGGAAGCGGGGGAAAGCATTGGAAAACATTTCATACTGGGATTTTTCATGGCTTTCCCAGCCTTAGAGGTCTTGAGAGAATTGTTTCATGTGGTCTTTGGTGTCTGCTTGCAAAACATGGCAGCCTATTCTTGAACACAAAGAGTTGTTTCAGGATGCCTGCTGAATGAACAGTGGTCCACCTTCTTAACTTCTCAAGATATGTAAATTAAACTGATCACAAAACCATTTTTGTTTTCAAGAGTTAGTAAGAACATATTCCTTAGCACTCTCTTCTCTGGTTTTTATTCTTATTTGTCTTCTGATGAAGTTCCCTCAAAAGTCAAGAATGATATTCTTTTTTACTAAACCTAGAAGCATACTCTTGGTCTTGGGTTTTCTTTGACCTTGGATGACCTCCACTTGATATCACTGACCACCTGCTCCTTCTTGAAACTTCCTCTGTTCTGATTTTTAAGACATCCCACATCCGTCTCTGCCTACCTCTTTGCTAGTGTTTTCTTTATAGTTTCTCATGTTCTTCTTGACTCATTGCTCTGGGTACTTCGGGATTCTTCTCTATGCTTTATCCCAGGACAGCGGATCCACTCAGCCTCTGCCTTTCCCACTGTGCTATGTGAATGCTTCCATATCTGTATTCCTATACAGTCAATGCCTCCAGAGGAACATTTCCTTTGCTCAGGTGTCCTTCAGTTTGACCTAACAAGTGTCCAGCAGGACTCTGTCTTAACCTCTTAACCAAGGAGCCCCCCTTCCAATGTTCCCTCTTAGTCAGGAGAACCATTCTCATGTGGCTCATTCTTCCTCTCCCTTCATTTTTCACAACCTGCCAGGCACCTGATCCTACAGATATTTTCTCCGAAATGTCTCCTATCTCTTATGGCCTCTTTTGTGTGTGCCACTGTCAGACAAGTCACACCCAGATTAATGGGCCAGTTTTATGGTTGGTCACACAGGATTCATCCAATTGATTAATATAGGTATGGATTTCTTCTTTCTGGTATTGTTGCATCATGGTACCCACATGATCAGATGTCTGCACTGACTTTATTTCCTTCAGTAGAAAAGATAAACCCCTCTTTGTGATTAATGGTAAGATACAGGGACGGAATGCAGCTGGTTTGGCAGGAGTAGAGAGAGGAAGAGGGAAGGAGCAAAAGCGCAAGTAAGGCCCGAGCGGTCTCGAGGGGCATGAGGACCATGCCAAAGATTCTGATCTTTATCCTAAGGAAAATGTGGAGCCACTAACAGATATTAAGAAGCAAAGGAGATATATCTATCTTCTTTGCTTCTTAATATCTATATAACATCTATATAATATATATTATGTATACATTACATACACACAATATATATTACATATATATCTATCTCCTTTGCTTCTTGAGATATATATATATATATATATCAGGATCAGTTTGCTAAAAAAAGCACCCCAAATGCAGGGTGAAGAACAGGTTGTAAGGAGACCCTGGAAGCAGAGAACCTAGTTAGTCAGGAATCTATTGCAACAGTTCTGAGGAGAGGTCATGGTGGCTTAGCATGGGTCATGATGAGAGAGAGCTCGGTGGATTTGAGAGTTATATAAAAGATACAGTTTCAAGGCACTTAGAGTTTAGAAAGTGGTACAGACATATAAAACAGCCGTACGGTGAGAAACTGCAGAAAGAGACATGTGAACTTCATCAGTGTGATAAGGGAGGGTGTCATCAACTAGATTTCAGAGAAGTCAGAGAAGGTCTCACAGAGGAGGAGGCACCTGAACTCCTGAACAGAGCCTTTGAAGATGGTTAGGCATTAGACAGAGAACAGGAAGGGAAAGAATACTCCAGGCAGAGGGAATAGCACTTGCAGAGGAAGAGAGATGAAACATCATGGGGTGTTCAGGAAACTCTAACTATTTGAATTTGGCTGACCTTAAGATGCTGTGGTAGGGGTGGTGCTGACAAAAATGTGTGGATAAGGATTCACGTGCATATCAAAGGGCCTTGTTTGGCCTTTATCCTATGGAGTTGGGGGTCATTGGAAGGTTTGGGACAGTGAACGGTCATGATAACATTTGCATTTGGAGTCATCACTCGAACAGCAGTGAAGAGAATGGGTTAGAGGAAGCATTGACGGGAGCCAGGGAGACCCGCTGAGGAGACTGGTGGTTGTCCAGGTTGGAGACGATGAGGACGGGAATTAAGGCAGTGGTAGTGGAGGGCGTAAGGAAAGAAAGAAAAAGGAAATGTGCAGATGAAAAAATTGACAGGTGTTCTGAATGATTGCATGTGGGGAATTAAGGGGAGGGAGAAACCAAGCCCCATTCTAGGTTTCGGACAAGATACCTGGGCAGTGAAGGGGACATTAACCAGGGCAAAGGATAATGGATTTCATTTGAAATGTGCGAGGTAGATGAGCCTCTGGAATAGTACGTGGAGATGTCCAGTAGGTTGTTGAATAAAATAGTCTGAAACTGAGGGAGAACTGGATTGGACACACACACATACACACACACACACACACACACAGACACACACACAGGCACACACACACACACATACACACACAGAGAGACACACACACACAGGCACACACACACACACACACGCACAAGTTACCGAGATACAGATGAGAAGTGAAGAAGCTTCCTGAGGTCAGGAGTCCTGTCACTGCTTCTAGGAGATTCCCTAGGATCTCCTTGTAGTGCTTTGATATATGGTAGACTCAATGAATGGCTAAGTGATAAAAGGATCAAATTGGCAATTTGACTCATCTGAGTACTTAAAAACTTTAAGAAATAGCAACTCCATTATTATCATTGAATTTTCTTGTCTATCTTCTCCATTAGATTATACACCCCTTAAGGGAATGGATCATGTCTTATTCATCAAATCTTCACTGACTAGATCACCTTTTAATAGAAATGTCCATTTAAAAAGTATATGTTGAATGAATGAACAAATAGAATTTGGTCAGAAGATGTGACAAAGAGCACCCTGGACAGACACAGTTCAGGAAGGCATTTAAGTGAGTTTAGATATGTGAAATCTTCCCTGATTACTTTTCAGAATGCATTTAGGTGGGAAATCTGAATAGCACTCTTAAGGTGCTTTATTCTAGAAGGTAGTTCTTTGGATAGTGACAACAGCTGGAGAGAAACAACATGAGTTCAGTTGTTTTATGATCTCCATTGAGCATTTTTGCCTCAAAAGGTACTTTATAGCTTTGTCCAAAGACATTTTAAAGTCTACTGTTTAATTCTCATTATGAGAGTAGGTAGGTTCCATATAGATTTTAAAGCCCTTTGAGATAGTATCAAGTTCGTAATAGAAAAGGTAAGCTGACTGCCAAAGCAGCACGATAAATCCTAGGGCACTTACAGCGCGGATGCAAGAGAAAGCCCATAAACTGCTCATCTAGTTTTGCAGAATACCAAATGACAAAACTTCACGGAAAAGCATACATACCATTTGTCATCAAAATTGCTTATACTTGCTTGACAGGAGTTCTGCTACCTTGTCTGTTTACTATATAAAGTATGTGTCTGTCTCCGTGGTTTTAAAAGTCTCAGACAAACACCACTGGCAAAATCAGAACACATATGTAAAAGAAATACATGGTCCCTCACCCTCCTCTGACTCTGTGCTGGGTGGATTTTATGCCAGAGTTTGAGTCAGAGGATTAAGGGGAAGCCTCAACATTCTGATGTGCAATCTCAGGGCTGACTTTCCAGACATGAGTGAATATATGGACCGCATTCTCCAAGGAGATCTTCCTAGGGCCGAGAGGCCCTGGGTGTAGACTGAGAACTCCGTGTGGTGGTGATGATGTATTACTTCACGTAATTCCCCTAGCAGCCCTATTAGGTAATATTTATTATGATGTCCATTTTCAAGTGAGGAAACAAGTATAGGGAACTATGAAACACGACCAAGGTCAAACAGGAGGAGTCAATTAAAAATTGGGCGTGTGTCCCTCTAGAATTGTTTATGAAGCCATTCATTAGACACACATTTATTGAGCACCTACTAGATGCTAGATACTGAGGTAAAATATGGAACAAAACGGATGTGTTCCAGCTTTCGGGGAATTTAGAGTCTAATGTGGCAGAGAGACAATCTAATCGTACAAAAGTGTATAATTGTAGTGAGCGCTGTGAAGAAAATGTACAGGGAGATATTAGCACATGTAAAGAATGACCATAGCCCTTGGCACTATGGTGGTGTTCCGACTATTTTCCACCAGTGTGGTGCTGGCATCGGCCACCAAAGTGGAGCCAGCTGGTGCTGCACTTCCATTGTGGACCGGGAGACTGTCTGCTGTGTTTGGCACATGGACTGTGATTGTGGGTCTTTATCCCATTTCCCCCGTGCAAACAAATGCCAACTGAACTATTTATTCATTTACCTAAGTGAATACATTATTTTAATTCCAGGAGCTCTCGCCAATCCATTGTAAAGATGAGGAGCTTTGTTCTCTCTGTTTTTATTCATATTCTCACCAGGTCATCCTGGCTTGCAGGAGGGATCTGGCTTCTTGCATCCATCATTTTAGTGGATCTGGCCCTTTCTAAGGATTCAGGATAATTACCCAGTAATATTTGTGTAAAATGCTTAGAACTGTGCTTGGCGCATAGGAAGAACCGTGTAGATATAGCTAGAATTATTGTTATTGTTTATTTTGTTGTTATCATGATTATACCACTGTTTATTTGCTACTTTTGTAGGCAATAATTTATGTGACAATTTATGAGCATTATACTCAGAACAATGAAAAGCATCTATTATCTGTATTGAATAAGACATCTTAGGTAGCCATCTGGAAAAAAAATAGCAGCTTGAACCTCTACCTTTACTTAAAATAACTTCCAGATGGTACAAAGATTTGAATGTGAAATACAAAATCATAAAAGTAATAAAACATTTATAGGATAATTTTTAATATGATTCGGGAATAGGGAAGGTCTTTCTAAGTCAGAAAAAAACTCAGAAGCCATGAAAGAAAACACTGATATTTAATTCAACTGCATAAAGTTAAAAAATAAATCCATGAGGGAAAAACATAAAGTCAAAATGCAAATATAACTAGGGGGGGAAATTTGCAACCCACATCATAGACAAATGGCTAATTTCCTTAATATATAAAGAATGCAAATTAATCACTAAGGAAAAGGTCAATAACCCAGTCACAAACTAGCTATGTTTATATATTTTTTAAATTATACAGGTGGCTCTTTAACATAAAATGTTAAGGATTAATATAAATATTCAACTTCATTCATAATAAGAGAAATGAAAATTAAGTGAAAAGGAAGACCATTTTTCAACCATCATATTGGCAGAGATTTAAAAACTGAAAACACTGTGTTGAGTTGGGGGTTGAGAGTGAGGGGAAGTGGATAGTCTCAAATATTTTGGGTGAAAGAGTAAACTGGTGGAACACCAATGGAAAGCAATTTTGTAATCTCTACCAAAACCAAGAATGCAGACCATATGATTCAAGCAACTCTATCAGTAATTTATCCTAAAGACAGTTATTTTCACAGAGGCAAAATGAAGAATGCACAAGTGTATTCACTGCAGCATTGTCTGTAAAAATGGGCAACGGCTTCAACATCCACCAGCAGAGGTCTGGTTAAATTTATAGCAGTTCCATACTATGGGACACTGTAGGCCTTTTAATAAGAATAGAATTGTCTTTCTGTGTTTATATGATCTACAATCTGCAAAGTAGATATTAACGTGGAAAATGCACAATGCAAAACATCGTGGATAACAAGCTACCATTTATGTAAAGGTACATATATATAGACTATCTCTGGCACCCCGGAAGAGGGACACAGTGACGGCGATCTGGCGAGCGGGAGAGAGATCTAAGAACTAATATTTCACTGTACTCCCTTTGCACCTTAAATTTGTCCTTCTATGTTGCTAATTTAAAATTAATTAGAAATTACAATCTCCATCAATAGCCATTTGATTGGGGTTTTTTAAGTAACAGAATCCTAGATGTGGGAGGGACTTTGGAGGTAATCTCGTTCCGTCTTTGTTCCCAGGGCAGGAAGCCTTTTCCAGCACAAGAGCAGCACGTCGTCTCTACTTTCTTGAACATTTCATCAATGGGAGCCTGCTCCTTGTTGAAACTGCTTGTCCTACCTCTGGGTAGGTCTCCTTAATCTGTTTATGGATTAGTTTAACTAATATTGATGAAGCACCTAGTAAGTACTCGGCACTGTGTGCTTGTTGTCATTCTCTCCTTATGTACACCCCAAATGTGTTTCTTTCTTTAGCATCCATTTATTTTACTTTTGTTTTTCAGAGGATTACCTGGGTGTCCTTTACCAGCTGGAGAACCCTCATTCTGTGCTAAATGCATCTGCTTCCTATTCCGTTCCTCATATGAAATATGGAATGATGCTCAACCAGGAAGTTCTTATCTCATTTTTTTTAGGTATGCCTTGTACACTGTGGTGCTCTAAACTGATTTCATCAGTAGTCAGGTTAGCAGCCAATAGTTACATTTTGATCTAGACTCTCCACTTCTATTAATGCAGTCTAATGTTATATTAATTTGTGCTAGCTCAAGTGAATTTTACAACCAAGAAAAGTCAATAAAAATAAAAAGACAAGCCACAGATTGGGAAAAATATTTGCAAATCACGTATTTGGCAAGGGACTTGTATTCCAGTTATACAAAGAACACCTGCAACTCAGTAATAAATAGATAAATAGACAATAAATTGCCAATTAAAATGGGCAAAGGATTTGAATAGACATTTCTCCTGAAAGAATATATAGATGGTCAATAAGCACATGCAAATATGCTCAAAAATCCCTAGTCACTAGGGAAATGTAAATCAGAATTACAAATTACCACTTCACACCCACTAGAATAGCTATAATAAAAAAGACAGAGAATGGCCAGGGTTGGAGAGGTGGTGCAGAAGTTGGAGCCCTCCTACATCGATATTGGGATTGTAAAGTGGGGCAGCCACTTTGGAAGACAATCTGGCAGTTCCTTAGAAACTCAAGCATACAGTGACCCTATGACCCAGCAAGTCCACTCCTAGGTATGTGCCCCAGAAAAATGGAAACATATGTCCACACAAGAGCTTGTACCTCAATGTTCATACCTGCATTATTCATTATGGCCAAAAAAATGTAAACAACCCAGATGTCAATCAACTGATGAATGGATGAATAAATATAATATACTCATTAAACAGAATATTATTTGGCCAGAAAAATGAATGAACTACTAATACATTCTACAAGGTGAGTGAACCTTGAAAATACTATACTAAAAAGGCAGTCATGAAAGATCATGTATTGTTTGACTTCTTTTATATGAAATGTCCAGAATAGGCAAATCTATAGAGACCAAAAGTGGATTTGTGATTGCCAAGCAGTGGGGACAGGAGAGGGGGAAGTGACTAATGAGCATGGGGTTTCTTTTATGGATGATGAAATGTTCTAAAATTTGAGTTTGATGTTTGCATACTCTGTCAGTATACTAGATACCACTGAATTTTACACTCTAAATGAGTGTATTTTATGGTATGTGAATTATAGCTCAATAAGGCTGTTTTTCAGAAAAGTAGAAGCTGTAGGTCAGGGATTCTTGGCGATTTTGTGCTACGAACTCCATTGGCAACCTAGTGTTGGATCCCTTCATGGAATATTTTTAAATGCAAAAATAAAATACGTTTAAATGCAAAAATAGAATAGTACAAATGAAGGCAATTAGCTGAAATACAGCAAATAAAAGAACATAGTTCTGTGGAGAAAAATAAAGCAGGGTAGATGGATGGATGGGATGTGTGTGTGTGTGTGTGTGTGTGTGTGGCAGGGGTGGGGATGGAGTTGCAATTTTAAAATAGGGTCCTCAGAGAAAACCTTACTTTAGCTGCTAACATCTCAGTAAGACCTGAAAGAGTTAAAGAAGCAAGCCATGCTTCCATCTTTTTTTTAAATTTTATTTTATTATGTTAGTCACCATACAGTACATAATTAGTTTTTGATGTGGTGATCCACAACTCATTGTTTTCATATAATACCCAGTGCTCCATGCAGTACACGCCCTCCTTAATACCCATCACCGGGCTAACCCATCCCCCCACTAGAACCCTCAGTTTGTTTCTCAGAGTCCATCGTCTCTCATGGTTCATCTCCCCCTCCGATTCCCCCCCCTTCATTTTTCCCTTCCTTCTCCTAATGTCCTCCATGCTATTCATTATGTTCCACAAATAAGTGAAACCATATGATAATTGACTTTCTCTGCTTGACTTATTTCACTTAGCATCATCTCCTCCAGTCCCATCCATGTTGATGTAAAAGTGGGGTATTCATCCTTTCTGACAGCTGAGTAATATTCCGTTGTATATATGGACCACATCTTCTTTATCCATTCATCTGTTGAAGGGCATCTCGGCTCTTTCCACAGTTTGGCTATTGCGGACATTGCTGCTATGAACATTGGGGTGCATATGGCCCTTCTTTTCACTACATCTGTGTCTTTGGGGTAAATACCCAGTAGTGCGATTGCTGGGTCATAAGGTAGCTCTATTTTTAATTTTTTGAGGCACCTCCACACTGTTTTCCGAAGCAGCTGTACCAGCTTGCATTCCCACCAACAGTGTAAGAGGGTTCCCCTTTCTCCACAACCTCTCCAACATTTGTTTCTTTCCCTGTCCATTTTTGCCATTCTAACTGGTGTGAGGTGGTATCTCAATGTGGTTTTGGTTTGAATTTCCCTGATGGCTAATGATGATGAACATTTTCTCATGTGTCTGTTAGCCATTTGTATGTCTTCTTCAGAGAAGTGTCTTTTTATATCTTCTGCCCATTTTTTGACTTGATTATTTGTTTTTTGGGTGTTGAGTTTGAGAAGTTCTTTATAGATCTTGGATACCAGCCCTTTATCTGTAGTGTCATTTGCAAATATCTTCTCCCAATCTGTGGGTTGCCTCTTTGTTTTGTTAACTGTTTCCTTTGCTGTGCAGAAGCTTTTTATCTTGATGAAGTCCCAAAAGTTCATTTTTGCTTTTGTTTCACTAGCTTTTGGAGATGTATCTTGAAAGAAGTTGCTGTGGCCGATGTCAAAGAGGTTATTGCCTATGTTTTCCTCTAGGATTTTGATGGATTCCTGTCTCACATTGAGGTCTTGTGAAGCCATGCTCCCATCTTGAGGAAGAGTGTTCTGGGCGGAGGGAAAGGGAAACCAAGAGAAAAGGCCCTGAGGCAGGGTCTTTCCTGCTGTATTCTAGCACAGGGAAGACCCGCCTGGCAGAGAGGAGAAATTATGGTGGGGAAATCTGCAGGAGAAGAGATCAAAGGGGTGCCCCCAGGGCCACACCAGCTAGGATCTTTCAGCCCCTTTAATTACTTTGTCTTGTATTCTACTGAGATGGAAAGCCATGGAGTCTGAGTAGATGAGTTTGTGTTGGGAACTTTTAAGGGTCCCTCTGGGATGCTCTACTGAGCAAATGAATTGAGTGGGAGACAAAGGCTAACTGTGGTACTTTGGGGAGAGGGCTGGGTCCAGGCAGGAGCCTGCAGTGGCCAGAGGTGGGCTGAGTCTGGATGTGAGTGTTACCATGGAGCAGAATGAATCATCTGCTCATATTAATTCCCTAAATTCCCAACCCTTGGGGAACAAATGAGCAAATTAGAAAGTTCAGTGGAATTGATTCTAAATAGCTGTTGTAAAATAAATGTGTATTATATATATTTAATATGATATATATTATATATTCTTTTTTATCATTAAGCCTGTTTTTTTTTTAATTTTATTTATTTATTTGACAGAGAGAGAGCTCAAGTAGGCAGAGAGGCAGGCAGAGGGAGAGGGAGAAGCAGGCTCTCCGCCGAGCAGAGAGCCAGACGTGGGGCTCAATCCCAGGACCCTGGGATCATGACCTGAGCTGAAGGCAGACGCTTAATGACTGAGCCACCCAGGCGCCCCGATGTATATTATATATTCTTATATATTATTTTTAACACCAAAGAATCTTGTTCACAGGCAGGAACTCCCTTTTCTTGACCTGAGTAGTCGGTAATATGAATCTATTGCTGTTCGAAGGGTCATGGGCTTTGAAGTTGGGTAGACCAGGGCTTGCTTGCATCCTTACGCCTTCACTTACAAGGTGTGCGAGTCAGGCTAGCACCTCAAAGGCTTTGTTGTCATGTGTAGGGGCATCAGTGATTCCGTGAAATAGCATGTGTAAGTGTGTGGCACAGTGCCTGGCACGTAGTAAATACACACTCATACTCGTACCTTTTCCTGTTTCTGTTCCAACATAGCTCTCCAGCTCTGCCCAGGAACTTTTCCATAAACCCACTGGATCTAGATCTTTTTTTTTCTTTTTAATTTAAATTCCAGTTAGTTAACACACAGTGTAGTATTACTTTCTGGTGTACAATACAGTGATTCAACACTTCATACATCATCTAGTGTTCATCACAACAGGTGCACTCCTTCGTCCCCAGCGCCTGTTCCTCCATCCCGTGCCCATCTCCCCTCTGGTGACTATCAGTGTGTTCTTTGTAGTTCAGAGTCTGTATCTTGGTTTGCCTCTTTTTTTTTTCTCTTTGTTCATTTGTTTCTTAAACTGCACATATGAGTGAAAATCCAAATCTTAAATGTGCCTTTGTCACTTTTATAAATTAAGAAAATGTATTTCAGAAACAGGAGAATAGAAAATATTTTATGATGTCCTTTTCTAGGAAAAATGTTTGAGTCTGATAAGAATTAGTCTATCAAATTTATTATCAAAACCAATCATTTATATTAGGATTTGAAATTGAAATAGTCCTGCTATTTTCTAGTAATTCAGAAGTGGAGCTGTCTTCCAAGAAAAAATTCACAAAGTTTCATTAATTTTATTCCTTTTGAATAAAGATCCTCTTACTGAATCCTAAGATTTCAGAAAGGTAAAGCAAAGTGTAAGGGATTTGTGGTACATTGGGGAAATTAGGCTAGTTCATTTTACATTCTGGGAATAAATTAAGAAATATGCCTACCATCATTTAAGAAAAGCCAACCCATGAACACGCAGACCTCAACAATTTCCTCCTGCATTTGTGAACATACCACATTCAGATAACACTCTGCACCCTGCCCCCACAATATGCACACGTTCCTAAGCATGCCCTGAGGAAAGCTCACTCTCGTATCCCAAAACATTTTACTTGGCTCAGGTGGCTTTTAGAATGTCACGCCAGAACGATGTTCTATTCCCTACCTTTCATTTTCAAAAGCCCCTGTTAGAAAGCTATGTTCCTATTACACCCAGATAATAAGTTCATGGATGAAGACATTAATTCATCTAATAATCATTTGTCTGTACAAACTCAAAAACTTTGTTGGGTAGAGATTTTGCCCCAATGCTAATTTTGGACCTCGATGCCTTGCTTTTGTGATTGTTCACCACCTGGTCCTTCCTTGACTAATCGCACCCATTTCCTACTGAGATGGTATGTCCCACTGCAGCCAGGCAGATCTGCGGGTGATCCTGGATGTGACTCATCGCCTCCTTCCTTTTAGTCATTTTTCTGACCATGCCTTTGCCTGACCTCCTGTTATGTCTCCACTTCATGCCATTTCCTTTCTGGTTTCAAAACACTTCTCAAAACTTCATGTGACCTTCCCAGATTAACCTGCTCCTCATAATTCCATTACCGCCTTGAATATACACATCTCTCTTAAAGAGTGGTGTGAGTAAGCCTCTTATCACATCGAGGAGTAGGTGAAGTTTCTAGACAGAACTTTGGGGCTGGGATGCATCTTAGAGGGTTATCTAGTGTCACCTCTTAATTTCCCAAGTGGAGGAAGCTGAGGTCTAGGGAGCTTGCCTTTCTCTGAACACAGCTCCAGGCCCTGACTCCTGGTCCGGTTCTTTCTACCACCCCGAGTTCTGTTTTATACTCACCTCCCTCCCTCAATATACTTATTTTAATCTGGTTACTAGCACAGCTTAACGAGTCGGGTGATATCTTCTATCTCCCATCACTTACTAGCTGTTCATTGTTAATTTCTTTGTCTGTGGAATGAGAAGTGTTAGTACCTACCTTACAGGGTTGTTGTGAGGTCTGAACAGGATGATCCATGTACCTGAGAAAGGGCAGTGTTCAGTGAGTGTTCGAGGGGCGGCGATGGTGGTGACCACAGTGATGAGGACAGTCGTGCTGAGCTGACCTTGTTTGCTCGGTGGGCGCTGTGTCCTGGCTCTCCTACCTTTTCCTAAACGTCCTCTCTTCTTTATGAGGCTGTCATGGCGATTTATATCCTTATTCTCGAGTATTTCGGGAAGGTCTGGAGCGAAGGAAGCCATGAACGTGAGATCACAGAAGCCGTGAGTAGGTGTGGACCGTCCAGCTGAGCTAATGACAGAAAAATGGGTGAGCCTTGGTTCTCACCGCGGGGACATCAGATCTAAAACCCCGGAACGCAGCATAGTTAAGTACCCGGTCCTTAACGGGCCTGCGGGCAGACCTGGCTGGAGGAGGCACAGCTAAGCCTGGAGTGGCCAGGGAGGACTTCTGAGACCAGGCCGGGGTGTCCAGGAGCGTGGGGACGGGAGGGCAGCAGGCTCGGGGTGGCCAGCCCGGTGCGCACGGAGGGGAGCGCCAGCCTGGAGACGCAGGACCAGCGTTCGTGGCCTCCCGCCGACCGGCAAGCGGCGGCCCCTCTCAGACCCTCCTTCCTCTCGGCCGGGCTCATGTGATCGGCTGAATCCTGCCTTTCACGGGTCTCCTTTTGCTGTGCCCCGCCCTGTCCTGCCTTCGGACACTCAGTCCCCTCTCTCTCCAAGACCTGCTCACTGTCGTCCTGCCAGGTGGTCTGAGCTTGTCCCGGCTCCCGTCTGCTCCGGCACCATGCCCGATACATCTTCCCACAACAGCTGCCGTGCACTCAGTGCCTCCTGCCTCGCTCTGGCAGCCCAGGGCGGTCTTCTTATCCCCTTCGTGTAGGGAGAGACTCAGAGAGGTTACAGGGCTGGCCAGAGGCACACAGCTGATGGAAGCTGTGCAGAGAATTGAAACCACCTCCTTCTGAGGCGAAGGTCCACGCATCACCCAAACCACATGGCCTGCACTACCTCAAATAAAGCCAACGCTGCAAATAGTGGTCCCCTGCCTCTCCAATCCTGCACCCCTGGATGCTGTCTCCCTCGTGCCCCTCATCACTGGACACAAGCCCCCGGCCCTCTCCCGACCTGCACCCCAGCTATACATGCAAGCGTGCACACACACCGTCTACTTGTGCACCACATGTTTTATAGACGTAGTAAGATTTGAATTGTTCCTAAAAGTTTTCCAGTGAATGCCTGTAGCCTTCTGCCAACTGGCTTCCGTTTGCTCTCTTTCCCATGTCAACCTTAAGTGTTCAACTACTCCAAACTTGATTCTGGAATCAGTAAGGAAATTCTCCCCCTTGTCCTGCACAGACCAGCCCACATGCAGGCCGCAAAGTGGCCTCTGTTTTGACCCCAAGAGGAAAGTTCTGAACAACATGTTCTCCTCCTTCCTGCATTGGGAAGAACAAACCATTCTGCAACCCCCTGAGGTTATTGTTTTGTGGATTGAGTTACAAGTCGAGAAAAGCATCCCACTTTGGTCTAAAATGTAAGCACTTCCTGTACCCTTGAGCCTTAGCCCCGAATATGCTAGGAGATGTGAAGAGGTAACGGAGAGCCGGCACAGCCTTCTAAGCCAGGGGCCCACTCTTTCACAACCTTCAGGTCTTTATGCAAATGTCAACTTCTCAGGGAAGATTCTCTGTGCTCTACACACCCCAGCAATGACCATCCCCTCCAGCCTTCCAAGCTGTTTGCTCCATAATAATTACCACCCTCTACCAAGCTTGTTACTTTTCCAGTTCTCAAAGGTTAGTTGTCTGCCTTCTCTCACTAAAATGTACGTTCCTTGAGAGTAAGTGTTCTTTGTTTATTATATTTACTACTCTATTTATCCCCAGCTCCTAGAAGAACGCCTGGCTCACTGGAGGCACTCAATAAAAATTTTGAGAATTGAATGAATGAGTGTCACTGTGGGCAGTTGATATTATGAGCTCTTCACGGGTCGCTGAATAGTTACCTATAGACAGTGAGTTCTTTACAAGTATCCGCGGGTCTGCTGCCTCTAATCCACTCTGTTGTGTGCACTTCTTCTCCCCCATCCTCTCAAGAAGAGCTTACCATCTTTCTCTCCTGACTATCAAGTTTCATAATTTTACATTGACTGTGGTTCAGATTCCTGGCAAAATAAAAACCTCTGGGAGTCTAACCTATAGTTTTCTAAGTGTACAAACAGCCCGGTCAACGCAATTACTTTTTCACAGCTGGGTCATCCTGGAGTTAAATCAACAAAAGAGTATGCTGTTTGCCTGGCATCTGGGCAATTGGTCTGAATACTTCCCATCACAACCTTTGAAAAAGAGCATGTGGAATCAAAATGTGAAAATGATTTTTTAAGTCACACAAATCGGAAAGGCAATACAACGTTTGGTTATTATTTGGTTTCATTTCTCCCTGACCACTCTGTGATCCTTTGGATCCCTGGCCTGGCCCATTGTGTCTACTTTCTGAGCAGAGTCCCTGCAGGGGGATATTTCTGACACGAGACTCTGATGTGTCACCCTATGCCTCTTTGCTCTTGTATGTGAATTACTCACGTATGTGTTGATCCTGATGGGAATACAAACTCTTGGAAGGCTAGTGTCACTTTATGCCCATACTAATATGGCACTCATCATATAATAATTCTGTTCAAAACCCTCTTCTTGCTGCCCATTTTCTATGGAATGAAATATAAACCCACTTGAAGGTTATTCCAGTCCTCTGCAATTTCACCCAATCTTTTAAAAAAAAATCCCTATCTCCTGCTTTCTTCCTTCTATACATATGAAGCAGGCTATTCTGGGATATGAGACATTTTGACAAATCTGCTTTCAAAATGGCACATCAGAACGTCCATCACTGTTTTGTTTTTGTTTTATAAATCATCAAGTAACCTGGACAACAGATATTCCTGTCCCCATTTTTGGCACCCACTAATTGAATTTCCCCTACCCTCAAACTTAACCCCATCCTGAGTGATGATGAAATACATTTGCACATTGCTCAATAATTTAAAAAGTTGAAAGCTGTTTGCTTTTTATGCCAAGCCCAAAACCGTCCAGATGAAATTGGCCTCCTGCAATGACCCTGTCCCCATCCTGCTGGATACTTGTTTCTTTAGCTCTCCATGAATGTTCAAGTTTGTACCTTGGTCATGTTGTTCCCTCTGCCCCTCAGTCCGCCCCTCACCCCACTATTCTTTTCCTGGGTGGACTTGTCCAAACGCTATTCACCTTTTTGATACAATTAGACAACTACCTCTCCACATATGGTACTGCTCCTCTCTGTCTGCATCAATTCCTTTCTTTTTTGTGTCTCCAAAAGGCATTGTTCAACCACTTTTAGAACAGGTATCATAGTCAGACTTGAGGCACAGAGAGTTGTGTGTATGTCTTCTTGGGGGTGAAGGTCTCTTTTCTACTCATTTCAATGAAGAAGGATTTTTCCCTTAACATTCCTGGCATCTTGCTCCTCACTGACTTTTCCTCTCGGAGAAAGTACCTGCTCAGTGGGTGACAGCTTGGTCCATGTATCTTAACTGGATGGAGTTAACCCACTAATGGTCCTGAGGTTGTGTGTTTGGTCCCTTTTCTCATCTCATCTCCACTTTGACCAGTGGGAGGAAAGACCTGAAGTAAGTGTGTCTACTTTGCAGACCCAAACTTTCCCTCTGTTGGGCTGTTCCAAGGTCTAACCTACAGGATGAAAGAACAGTAAAAAATAGTGACAAAAAAGTGCACCAAATCCAATTTGGCTTTCACACTAAGCTTTGTCCTTCAACCTAGTCTTTGTTGTTAATAAAGTTGATGTATTAGTTGTCTACTTTTTATTGTTTTTTTTTTTTTAATCTTATTTCTCAGTTTGTTCTGAAGCCTGGTGGGGAAGAAGATGCTATTTATTGGGCTTCCTTCATTCCTGTCTTCTCAACATTATTTATTAAGCTTTTAGAACTGAGACCCTGTTGGGCACCTGGGTGGCTCAGTTGGTTAAGCGACTGCCTTCGGCTCAGGTCATGATCCTGGAGTCCCAGGATCAAGTCCCACATTGGGCTCCCTGCTCAGCGGGGAGTCTGCTTCTCCCTCTGACCCTCCCCCCTCTCACGTGCTCTCTCTCTCTCTCATTCTCTCTCTCAAATAAATAAATAAAATCTTTAAAAAAAAAAAAAAGAACTGAGACCCTGTCAGAATCATCTTGTGTCTGATGCCTCTGGCTCAGGGACGAACATGTGTTTTTTGGATTTAGTTAAGCAAATGAGCACCTTTCACCTTAAAACTGTGCTGAAAAATCAAGAATAATAGTCCTATACTCTCTCAATTCACTCTTTGTATCTTCAAATGTTTTCATTTACTACATTAAAAAATTCAATTTGGGGTATGTTTTATAATATGCAGTCTATCGTAACTACACACACACACACATATAATGACTACGTATATATGACATGCATGATTTATATTGACAGTATATATATGTGCATCTATATAAAATAGATGCATATGTAACTTTAAGGGAATATATATATTGCTTTAATCATCACATGTTTTTAGACCTTATTCCTTTTTTTTCTTTTTACTTTTTGACCCCCTTCACCATTTCTCTTATGTCCCACTCCCTGCCTCTGACAACCACCAATCTGCTCTCTGTATTTATGAGCTCGGTTGTGTTTGTTTTTAGATTCCACATATAAGAGAGATCACATGGTATTGGTGTTTCTCTGTCTATTTTGCTTAGCATAATGCCCTAGAGGTCCATCCATGTTGTTCCAAAGGGCAAGATTTCATTATTTTTTATGATTGAATAATATTCCATTATATATATATATATATATATAATATTCCATTATATATATATATTTCTTTATTCACTCACCCCTTGATGGACACTTAAGTTATTTCCATATCTTGGCTATTGTAGATAATGCTGCAATAAGATGGGAAGGCATACATCTTTTCAGGTTAGTGTTTTTGTTGCCTTTAGATAAATGCCCAAAAGTGGAATTGCTGGATTATGCAGTAGTTTATTTTTCATTTTTTTGAGGAAACTCCATACTGTTTTCCAGAGCTGCTGCACCAGTTTGCAGTCCCACCAACAGAGCATGAGGGTTCCCCTTTCTCCACATCCTCACCGACACCTGTTATTTCTTGGGTTGTTTGACAGGTGTGAGGTGATATCTCATTGTGGTTTTGATTTGCATTTCCTGGTGATGAGTGATGTTGAGCATTTTTTCATGTACATGTTGGCTAAATCTCTGTCTTCTTTGGAAAAATGTCTATTCAGGTCCTCTGCCCATTTTAAAATCAGATTGTTTTTTTGCTATTGGGTGGTATGATTTTTAAAATATATTTTGGATATTAGCCCCTTCTCAGGGATATGATTGGCAAATATTTTCTCCCATTCTATAGGTTGCCATTTCATTTTGTTGATGGTTTCCTTTGCTGTGCAGAAGCTTTTTAATGATGTGGTCCCACTTAATTATTTTTGCTTTTGTTGTGTTTGCATTTGGTTGTCAGATTCAAAAAATCATCACTAAGACCCATGTCAAGGAGTTTGTGGCCTATGTTTCCTTGTAGGTGTTTTATGGCTTCAAGTCTTCCATTTAAGTCTTCAATCCATTTTGAATTGATTTCTACGAGATGGTGTTTGAGTTCCATTCTTTTGTTTGTGGTCATCCAGCTCCTCTAACACCAAGTATTGAAGGGACTGTCCCTTCCCTATCGTTATTGTTGGCTTCTTTGCTGTGAATCAGCTGACCATGTAAGTGTGACTTCTGGACTCCCTGTTCTGTCCCGTTGATCTCTGCAGCTGTTTGTCCCAATGCCACACTGTTTTACTTACTCTAGCTTTGTAATATGGTTTGAAATCAGACACACTGATTCCTCCAGCGTTCTCATTCTTTCTCAAGATTGCTCGGGTTATTTGAATTTGCCCAGCACCTGGTCCCCACCTGTCATTAGGGATCCAGCCTCCTCACATGATTTTGTGTCTTCTCCGGGTGGTAAACATCATCAGACTGGGGATAAGTCAACTCTATGCTCTGTTGATCGAGCTATCCCAGAGGTACTTTAACCACTTCCCGTGCCGCCACTTCCTTGCATGAAAACCCATGCCTCGGTGTTGAGGATGCTGGCTCCTGGTGCACTCAACGTCCCCAACCTTGAGTTGCCAGAGCAGAGCTGGGACATGTACCGCCTTTTGTCACCAGGGAAACAATACGGAGAGAAGAGCTGAGGCCAGAAGATTGCCTACACCTTGGAGACTGGTTACCCCTCCCGAGGGGTGGAGGAAGAGGGAGGAAGGTAACTGGTGAGAGAGACTAAGCATAACAGTTTCCAGAGGTGGCTTGACAGAAAAGCTCAAACATGTCTTAAACTATTTTTTTAGCAATTTATT
The DNA here is from genome assembly GCF_037043125.1 of Eumetopias jubatus. NCBI lineage: Eukaryota > Metazoa > Chordata > Mammalia > Carnivora > Otariidae > Eumetopias > Eumetopias jubatus. Next base: position 112,668,557 of record NW_028274819.1, read on the forward strand.
TTTAAGGATATCATCATCGTCGGAGATCCTTATAAAGATTTAACATATGGGTGTTTATTTCAACATTATTTATATGAGTCACTTCCAGCTGCACTTCTGCTCAAGTGGCAGGACAAAGGTCAGACTGTAGTGAGTGAGTGAGGAGGAGCAGAGGGAGCGAAACCAAGAGGAACAGGCCAGACCTGGCAGAACAGCAAACGTCCACAGTCATTCGGGAACAGAAGGGAAGCCCGAGTCGTGCGCGGAGGGGACAACAGGGCGTGTGTGGATGGGGCTAGGGTAGGACCACTCAGGACTTTGTAAGCAGTGAGAGCGGGCTCGGGCTTATTTTGAATGAGATGGAAAATAATTGAAAGATTTTAGCCAGGAAGTGAGATATCCTGACCACCTGTCAGAAGACATTTGCTCAGGCTCTTATTGGAAGAATAAATTTTAGGGGGAAAGAGTGGAGTCCGTGGGGACCAGGTAGCAGGATCCAAGAGCCACCGGTCAGCTTGGGTTTTATTACAACCATATTTTTTCCCAGTTATACTACCCTGCCAAAAACAGAAGGGTATAGATTTTTCCAGACTTTAGGTTATTCTCCTTGGGGGGAATTCCTGAATTCGAATGACTGAATAAAAGATAGGATTTCTTTCTTTCCTGAAGGTGGTCTGTACCAGCACTCTTCACAATAGCCAAGGGATGGACACAGTCTACATGCCCACCAGCGGAGGAATAGGTGAGCAGACTCTGGTGTGTACACACAGTGCTGCATGAAAGCAGCCAGACGCAAAAGATGATGTAGCATATGAATTCATTTATATGAAATATCCAGAAGGGGCAAATCCAAAGAGACAAAAAGCAGACTGGTGGTTGTCAGGGGCTGAGGGGCCGGGCGACCATGCAGTGTGATGGTTTAATGCACCCAGGCTTCTCCTTGGGGAAGACAAAAAGATTTAGGAACTCGGTGTCTAAGTGCTGCTCGTGCAAAACCCTGCGAACACACTAGATGTCACAGAACTGCACACTTTACAGGGGTTAATTTTGTTGTATATGAATTTTATCTCAATAAAACATGTTTTTAAGTTATCTGTACATTTCTGAACTTTGAGAAACCTTAGAGTGTTCTCTAAGCAGGTGGCAGCAAGGTGAAGGATCCAGGTTTCTCTCTGTACTCCTGCCCCTATGTTCGCAAATAATACTTAAGTGAAAAAGTCCCATTTCTTTGACTATTTCTCACATTTCCTCATCTAAAAATTTTCTTTTTTTCACTTACTTGTCTATTGCAGTCTGTGCTTCTCAAATAAACATATCCCCTTTTCTGTTCTGTGTGTTGTACATATTTTTCCCCAGTCTGTCTGTCTTTTTAAAGTGTCCAAATTTTCCCCATCTTTACACCATTAAGCTTATTTGTCTTTTTCCATTTTAATTTCTTCTTTTACCTCTAGGTTGAGAGATTCATCCTTTTCAAGAGGTCTGACTAAATATTCAGTTCTACTTTTCTCTCCAGATTTTCTATGGTTTGACCCATCAGGAGTTTATTTTTAAGAGTTAAAGATTTATTATAAGGTTTCTTATGGGCGAATAAGAAGTTATAAATTATTGTTCTTACCAGATGATATAATCCTGAGCATGGTTTCTCAAAATTAAGCAATATGCAGACCACTTTTAAAGGGGAAAAAATATTTGGGCTCTTTAATGATGTTTTAAATTATTTTTATTATGTAATTTCCTGTTTTGGATTAAATTCTGTCCCCTCCCTACCAAATTCATATGTTGAAGTCCTAACCCCTAGGACATCTAAATGTGACCTTATTTGGATATAGGGTTGTGGCTGGTGTTATTACTGAAGATGAGGTCATACTGGATGGAGTAGGGTAGGTCCCTCATCCAATATGACTGGTGTCCTTACAGAAAGGGGGAGTTTGGGTGCAGACGTGCACACAGGGAGAGCGTCATGTGAAGCCCGGAGTCACAGTCACATGCCAAGGAACTACCCAAAGCAAGACCTGGAACAGATCCTCCCCTAGTGCCTTTAGGGGAAACATGGCCCTGTCAACATCTGGATTTGGCATAACTGTGAGATAATGGTTTCTGTTGTTATAGGTGCTCTAGCAAACCAGTACGTTAACGACACCACTCATACGTCCATACAGCGGCAGCTTTTTTATGGCTGCCCAAGCAAGACAAGTTTACAAAACACACACGTTTAACACCATAAACCCAACAAGTTTTAAATCCACTACATTAAATTAATGCAACAGTTGGTATCACTTGACTGCAACCGTGTCATGACTTGCCAAGTGAAAACAGTCCTGATTGCCTTCATTCATGTACAGGTGGAACGCGTCGTTTCTCCCACCTTTCTGCCGCACCAGAAGCCCCCCTATAATGCTCATTACATCAGTTAGCTTTTACCAGGCCCGTTCAGTTCTCCCTGTTTTTTTTTTTCCAATAATTCTCAGCCATTTGTAGGGACAACTACAAACATGGACCCCGAGATCATGCCTAGTTCTTGGTTACAAGGTGGTCATCCACATAATCTTATGCTGATTACTTTTAGGCGACCGTAAAAATGAAAACAGAATATTAAAAAAAAAATCTCTCAGGAAACTTGCAGACCCCCTGAGAACAAACTAGCAAGCCTGCGATGAACTCAGTTTGAGAAAACCGTGATCCTGAAGGGTTCTCTCATTGGCAAGGTGACTCTCCCTCTCCTGCTTTTTCAGTTAATGAACGAGGTCGTTGGCACAGACATCGTCCTAGTGCCTTGCTCTGGTTTGCTGGTCTGTGTTACACTGACTTCTTCATGTCCTATTCCGTGCTCAGACGATCCTGAGGATGCAGTGATTCTCAGGCAAAGCCGGCTCTCTTGCTCCCAGTGGTCATAAAACATGTGAGCTGTGAATAGGGTTTAACACAATGTTTCATAATCGAGTCAAAGCTTTTTTTTGTTGTTTTTTTAATAGCTTCACTTCAGCAAAGAATCTCAGTTGCAAACAAACTAGTCAAAAACCAACAGGAAAGGATGGATTTGTATAAGCATTTACTGAAAAAAAAAAATCCCAACAATGTAAATCTAGACTCCTGTGGTCTCACTTCCCAAAATGCACGGAGCAGGAAGCAGAAAGCTGGGAAACCACTTCTCACACTCTGTAATTTGGGAGAGGAGAGAAACTAGATTTCACAGTGTTTGGACACCTTTGCTCAACTATATTATAAGCACATTTTCCCTTCAAATTTCTGGGAAAACTAGCATTTCTCTAAAATAAATGCAAGATTTTGCCCAAGCCTGGTTCTTCCCTCCCTCCCCCCCAAGAAATGACTTGAAGAATTTATTCAAAGTTTCTTTGAGAAAGAAGCATTCAGTCATTGAAATGTTCCACATTAACTGTCGCAATGTTTGCTAAGGGGCCGAGCACACATGGGACATGCTGACTTCTTCCCTTGTGCGGTACCACGTCCTGGGAAAGGATGTGAGAGGAGAGACATTTGCAAGCTTGGGAGCACTCAGCCAGCTTTCTTCTCAAGGAGCCTCTGAAGTCCAGAGGATTCGGTGGTCTGAATCAAGTAGACCGTGAAGTAGGCCCCGTACTGGGGAGCATGTGACCCAGGGCTAGAAATCGGAATTGAAATCTTGGAAGACCTCAGGGAAACAAGTTATTGTATTTTCTTAGCTCTTGTTTTCAGGTGTGTACCTTAAAGAAATGGACCTGCCTTACAGGATATTGTAAATTTAATTGGAGTAAAGCATGCACAGTGCTTCTGCCTCACACACGCGTACGCATGCAAAGACACATTATATAATACATATACATACTCACACATCAACATCAGGTCAAACCTCTTAAAAGCAACTGTATTGACCATGTTTATGTACACAAATGGCAGTTTCGTCTGTTTTGATCTAATATGTATATAAGGAAGGATGGGCAGTGGCAGAAAAGTCAGAAGGATGCTCGTTGGGATACAGAAAGCACACACCCATACTTCAGGGCATGGTGGATGGTTCCTGCCCCAGTGGGACACACAGATGGATCAGTGGGTGAAGAGAGGACAGAAAAGCAGAGCAGTACACACATGTCTGTCCCTGGGACATGTCTGACAAAGAGTGAAGAGAACTGAACCAGGCATGACTGCCATTTTGGCATCTGGATGTTGTGTGAATCTCAACTCTTCAAAAAAAGTCATCTGTAAGACAAAAAGGAGAATATGCCCAACTTTCCAAGGCAAATTAAAAATACATCTTGGCATTGCCTTGATATTTGTTTTTTATTTCCTTAATTAACCTTGAGGTGTTGTCTCATGTTGATGCCAGGATGTGAGTCATAATATTTTTCTCTGTAGCCTTTATTGGCTATCACAATGGAATGGGCCAGCCCCAAGACAGGCACGATTACATTGTTTTTCAGCTTCTCAGACCTGCAATGAGCAATGTTCTATCAATTCACCACCCCCTTGTTCAGCCTCCTGGAAATGACTTGCCACCCCAGCTTTTGTCTCCTGATTAATGGTTCAGATCTTGACTATTCAACTAGGGGACTTTCCTACCCAGTGGCTGGATGGGTCCCTGTGGCTTTGTCCAGTGAGGAGACAGTTGACCACTAATAGGAATTGGGTCAAAATGGTGAAGAGTCAGGTCAGGAGTGTTTTGTTTTTCGCAGCCAGCAGGGATAGAATGAGGTCCGGAGATCAGTTTAGTGTCTGTATTGAATTCTTACTCTTTGGGCTTAAAAAAAGGAAAAGCCCAAGAAATGCGGCTTTGCAGGGGCTGGGGCCAGAGGGGAGTGGTCAAGGAGAGCTCTGGCATGCTCTCCGATTCCAATACCAATACCCCAATTTCCATTCCCTTCATGAGTTCTCTGGAATTAGGAGTTCAGGGAAACCCTCCAATGGTTTAGCAAATACAGAAATTTCATCAGGCTTCTTACCAGACAAACATAGGCCCAATGCGTTGCTCAATGTCTGTATAGTGAAAATTATATGCTGTGGTGTATGTAAAAGAGAAAAAGCCATAAGTGGAGGGCATTTCATCCCACAGTAGAGTGGTGCCAACTTTCTGTTGGTAGCCCCACAGTGGCTTCCAGTAACCTAAAGAAAAATATTATGTTAGACTGTTTTCCTAATGTGACACTTTCTTCAAAACAGAAACAGTGAAACGTTTGCCTTGATAACAATATTCTAGACCTTATAACGGGATCTTGACAAACCTTTAATTATTTTTGCTTGTTTTGAGTCTCTTGTTTTTCTCCTGGTTGGTTTATTGTTGGTGATTTTATAGAGAATGGAGATCTGGGTGACAAGTCCTCTTTATTTTGACTTGGCATTTTGTTCTGCCCAAAGTTTGAAGAGCTCTTACCCAGTAATTATTTAGGGCAGGTTTACCCAAAGGCTGACTAGTAGCATTGTGTGTAATTACCACTTGTCTAATATAAGCCAATATGCACTTTGGGATGTTAATTTTGATCTGGGCAAATTTGGCTTATGTTATATAAGACAAAATATGTCGTAGTGAAGACATGATCAAGTTCAGGATTATGCAGTACAACTAAGCATATACTTAGTTTTCAAGATGCCTGTTGGTGATTATTATAAAATGCTTTAGCGTGTATCAGCAGGTGATACGTGTATCAGCGTGTATCAGCACCTCACTAGGAAATTACGAGTCTGGGACAATTCTCATTTTCTCCCAGCTTGGCCATTGAGGCCGGTTTTTGTTTGCTGCCCCAGGACTCTCAAAGCAAACAAGTTCCTGAGTCACCACCAGCAGAAAGCCATTGGGCTGGTGTTTGTCCCCTACCGGATCGATGGCACTGACCAAGTGTTATATAGAGATCTTTTGAATCTTTCAGTCTTGAGTGTTGACCTCTTCATATATCCCCCCATGTTGATCTCTAGTCTCTGGTTTCTTCTGTGAGATCTGGTTCTTCCCCCCCACCCCATATTATTCCTTTTAGTTGAAAAGTGGTAAGTGATTAAGCCCATGGGCTTTGGTGCCAGAAAGGCTCAAATCTTATACCTACTATTTGTTGGCTCTGACAGGTGAGACTTGACAGAGCCCAGAATCTTAGAGGAGTTAATATTGTGCTCCATGGCACCATGCTCACAGCCACCTTCCCAGGACTGACTCTTTATGCCATACTTTATGTTGGCCACCATAGCATCATCTTGGCCACCTAATTTAGTGGGACGCTTGACCCAAAGGGAGCTGTTTCTAGGCTTGCTGGAAAACTTTATGCAGGAGGAGCAATTCTATGTTGGAGAGTTCTCTAAATGAACTAATCAGATTCTCTCTCTTAGAGTATATCAGAGTGGGAGGGGGGAGAGGGAGAGAGAGAGAGATGGGGAGGGGAAGAGGGAGGAGGGCAGAGAGAGAGAGAGGGAAGGGACAGGGAGAGAGAGGGAAGGGGGGAGAGAGATAGAGAGAGGGATGGAGGGGGAGAGAGGGAGAGGGGGGAATGGGAAGGGGGAGAGGGAAGGAAGCAGGGAAGGGGGAGGGATGGGGGAGAGAGGGAGAGATGGGGAGAGAGAGGGAAGAGGGGAAAGAGAGGGAGGGAGGGAGACCACCAATCTCTGGGTGGTGCCGGCCCTTACAGATGACCATGTTCTGACTTCTTTCTGTCCCTTTACTTCCTTTCTTTGGCCAGCAGACAGACTGCCAACACATCTGGGCCTCTGCCCAAGCATCTGGCAGCACATCTAGCTAACCGCGTACCTTCAGCCACCTTTCAGATTGGCCTTGACTGTGAAAACCCCTGCACCCCATACTCAAAGCCAAGACTGGTGAGGAGAAAGGTCAAGGGGAAGACTCCTGTGAATGCATGAAAGCCAGAAAGAATGTGATTTGTCAACCAGAAAACATCCTGCTTACCTGTGCATAGCCATGTGTGCTATTTTGTCCACCCACAATTCTCTTTGCCCTTGTCTCTGCCAGTCCAAGCCCCTCACCCAACCCCTGCAGAACCCCGTGAGAATTCACAGCCTCCAGCTGACAGACCACCTCTCTGCCCTAGCTCCTGCATCTCTCTGCCATTCTACAGGAGAGAACGTGGATCTGGTCAGTATGTGTGTCCCCTTGTTTTGTGTCTGAAAGGTTGCATCTTCTATGTCGTGCACGTCTTCTAAAACTTCAGGTGCTGTGCATCATGCATGGTGGACGCTCCGCGTACGCTGACGAACCTTCACTGATCTGGAATGCCAGCAGTCCCAGCATGAGTGGTGAGTGTGGACAGACTGCTGCGTGTGTCCCTTCACCCACGTGGCCGCTCTGCCTCACAGAGAGATGAAAGAAGGACACTTTCCACTCCTGGTTTTCAGGTGAGGAAAAGGAAACTCAGAAAGTTTAAATAATTTTGCCAAAGTCACACAGCCCTTAAGTCACCCCATCAAGATTAAACTGCATGCCTGTTTATTATACACGAATGGATCATGTTTTCAGTGTGAACTGAGGGGACTCTAGGTCTCAGTTGCTACTGTCATCTGTAGCCTGAAATGTGAGTTTTTACCGTTTTCTGCTTTATTTTGAAAACATTCTGCATTTCTGAACTAAGATTTCTCTTCCTTAAATGGCGCTTAAGGAAATAAAAAGTCTTTTATGTGTTATCTATAGTTCTCTCTCTCTTTCTGTGGTTGTGGAAAATCCAGTGGTGATTCATACACATAAAGTCAATTTCAAAGTTTTTACTAAAGGTATGCAGCACCCTCCTCCCTGTCCCAAGGGCATGGTTCACAAACTCCTCATATCATTTAAATTTTCATTCATTTTAAGCCACAAATATTGTCTAGAGCTGAAGTCAGACAACATGACTCATATTATTTAGTGACTCTTTGTACCTTAAGTCTTATCAATGTGCAAAAGATTATAAACAGCCTCTTCAAACTGTATGTATTCATGCCAATCATAGAATAATAATATTTAGGTCGCTAACATTCTAATAGAATAAGGTTACTTATGATTTATTTATTTTTGGATGAAAATTCTTTTTATTTGAGTCTGGTTGACAGCGTTACATTAGTTTCAGGTGTAAAACAGAGTGAGTCCCCCCATGTCTGTAGGTTAGGCTGTGCTCACCACAAGCATGCATACCATCTGTCCCCACACAGTGCTATCACAATATCATTAACTCTGTTTTCTGTGATGTGCCTTTCCCTACTGTGACTTATTTATTCCATCGCGGAAGGCCCGGACCTGCCACCTCCCCTCACCCATTTCACCCATCCCCCCACTCCCTTCTGTCTGGCAACCATCAGTCTGTTCTCTGTGTTTATAGGTCTGTTTCTGCTTTTTTGTTTGCTTATTCATTTTTTCCCCACAAATGAGTGAAATCACATGGTATTTGTCTTTCTCTGATTGACTTACTTCACTGAACATAATACCTTCTAAATTCATCCAATGTCACAATCTCATCCTTCTTTATGGCCTCATAATATTTCTGTGTGTGTGTGTGTGTGTGTGTGTGTGTGTGTGTGTGTACATTATCCATTCATCTATTGATGGACACTTGGGTTGCTTCCATATCTTGGCTACTGTAAATAATGCTGCAATAAACATAGGGATGTATCTATCTTTTCAAATTAGTGTTTTATTTTCTTTGGGTAAGTATTCAGTGGAATTACTGGATCACATGGTAATTCTATTTTTAATTTTTTTAGGAATCTCCCTACTCTTTTCTGCAGTAGCAGCACCAATTTGCACTCCCACCAACAGTGCACGAAGGTTTCATTTTCTCCAGATTCTCACTAGCACTTGTTATTTCTTGTCTTTCTGACAGGTGTGAGGAGGTATTTCATTGTGGTTTTGCTCCGCATTTCCCTGACGATGAGTGATGATGAGCGTCTCTTCATGTGTCTGTTGGCCATCTGTAGGTCTTCTTCGGAAAAAAAGTGTCTTTTCAGTCCCTCTGCCCATTTTTTAATCCAATTGGGTTTTTTTGGGTGTTGAGTTATATTAGTTCTTTATATATTTTGAATATTAGGTTACTTGCAATTTAAGTTGAAATTGGGCCTAGGCGATTTTTGTGCTTAATCTACCTATCAACCAAGTTATTTTTGAGCCCTGACTTCAGAAATTCAAGAATTAAAAAATAATTGCAAATAGTATACAGCTCAGAGGAAAACAATTATGAATTAGAAGGATGTTAGGTTCACAGGGAACGCTCTTCAGACAACTAAAAACAATCTTAGAAAAACCCCAAAACCCAACAAAAACAATCTCTAGAGCTCTTGGTTCATTATATCCTGAGCTGTTTGTGTCCATTCTGTTGTCTCTGTTTTCCTGAGCTCACATGTGCGTGTGCTAAAAAGGGTCATTGCATTTCGACTGCAGAGCAAAGAGTAGGTAAATACATTTGTTAACAGGTAAGCTAGGTCAGGCTGCTGTGGATGGAAGGGTAGTCACACAGCTCAACCAGGTTACCACCATTTGTTTTCTTATATTTCCTCTGCTCTAACATCCTTTACCCAAAAAATCATCTTTAGATCATAGCAATTCAATATGGACCAGAGCTATTCACAAGAGACTGATGAATCGGTGCTCCAATGTTAATTTAGACCAAGGAACACAACTGCTAGGTAAACATATGATTAAAAGAGAATCGTATCCAATAGCCTATATATTCTTTTCCACTGACAGATATATATGAGATACATATATATATAATAAACATAATCAAGAGCAGAGTTTTCATAGTTTATTTGGAGGCAGAGCAAAGGGTTCTGGGTGACCATAATGGATGCTTCCTTCAGACCTGGCCCGTTAACTCTCTTCTCCCTCATAGACTGGATACTCCAGGCAGAAGACAAATTTGCCTATATGTAAATCCTTACTGTTAAAATTATATAGAAGAAATAACATTCGTAAAGCCCAACAAAACCCAAGAGAATGGGAAGATTCATTAGCACTTGAGAGATTTCAATAAATTTCTGAAATGAACAAAATGAGAATACTTGTTTCATAAAATTTTGTTTAATCCTCACATTTTTTAAGGAAGCTTGGGTGGCTCAGTCAGTTAAGCATCTGCTTTCAGCTCAGGTTTTGATCCCATGGTCCTGGGATCGAGCCCCATGTCGGGCTCCTTGCTCAGCGGGGAGTCTGCTTCTCCCTCTCCCTCTGCCCCTCCCCCTGCTTGTGCTCTCTCTCTCAAATAAATAAATAGATCTTTAAAGAAAACACTCATGTTTTTTCAACCATGTTCAAAATTTATAACATTTAAAAAATCATTGAAATTCGGTAATTCTAGCATTTTTTAAAGACTTTTTTTCACTTGAGAGAGAGAGAGAGAGAGAGCACAAGCAGGGGGAGGGGCAGAGGGAGAGGGAGAACCAGACACCCTGTTGAGCAGGGAGCCCAACGTGGGCCTGGAGCCCAATGTGGGGCTCCATCCCAGGACCCTGAGGTCATGACCTGAGCTGAAGGCAGACGCTTAACCATCTGAGCCACCCAGGCTCCCCAATTCTAACATTTTAATTTAAAAATTTATAAACCTATTATACAACCTAAAATGTATTAACATTTAAATATGTGTTATCTTTCTAAAATAAATTATCAAAATAAATTGTTAAAAAGGGTATTATTGAAATAAAAGACAAGTTGTTTTCATAGTCTTTAGTTTCATCATTTATAGATGAAGTTTCCCTATATCGATTTTCAATATTCGCATCTTCATATCCTATGTTTTGGGGAAATCCTCCATTTTGCTGCTGGTTATAATTTAATCATTTGTGTCCTCATGTCAGTCATGAGGAATAATAATAAAGTGCTGAATTTTTCAAATGATGGATATTTTAAAATTTGTTGTATTGTGTTCTGGGTTGCCACGTGTGACAATGTCACTCTGACTGGTTTCTAGTATGTTGTTTTGCAGTGGAGAGAAAGGGAGGGTTACAGGTGATGTCCTGTGCTGGTCCAGGAAATGTGCAGTGCTTATGACTGTCCGCTGTCACCTGGGATGAAGGAGACAGGTGGAGAGTGGGTGAGCTCACTTAGATCTCATCAGCAAGTCCTCTTTGACCACCCATGGCTTCTGAGAACCCCCTTCCCGATGTAATGCCTCAGCTTGGAGGGTGGGTCATCTTAATTTGGGGGACTGTGACCTGCCTCCATCCCTATCAACTTGGGGCCTATAATAATATTGTGGCTAGTGATGGAGCACCCTGGTTCAAATCACGTATTTAATCTGGATATGGAAAAATACCCTGGGGGCAAATGAAGTATCAGGATGATGGTTTCTGTTTTTTGCTAGTTATGCAACGTACTTGTCCCTTTGAGCTGACGGCACTGTGAGGTCAGCTGGAAGCCGGCAGGTATAGGCCTTTCAACATGTGTAAACTGTGTATCATTGGAAGAACAATGGATCAAATGCCATACTTAACCTCTTGCTCGATCATTTTCATCAGCTGCACATTCGTACAAGAAGGGGTCAGATCTTAATCACTTGTGTTTGTCAGTGTTTTGGAAATTATGGAAAGAATTTTGGTTTTGGAAAAAGTTGACACATTCTTAACGATGCTTTCCTGGGCAGATGGCTCATTTCCTACATCTGGATTAAGTTATCCCATTTAGGGTTGGACCCATGGTTACAGTGGTCCCGGCAACGGGGGACGAGATGGGTTTCATGCTAAGGCACAGGGTGCGAGTGTCCTTGGTCCTGGCTGGGGGGACAGTTCTTGCTCACCCTGCAGGCCTGGCTAGCTGTGTTCGTACCGTCCTGTGGGCGCTGGGACAGACTTGCTCACATCCTGGCCGCTCACTAGGACACAAGTGGGAAAGCCCCAGGGCCGTGCCCAGCCCCCTGTCGCTCCGGGATAAATGCCCTGTCTTCCCTATGACCTACTTCCCTTCCTCCCCCCGCTTCTCCTTCCCCCTTTCTCCGTTTCCTCTCCTTCCTTCGTCTTCTCTTTCCCTCTCTTCCTGGGTCAGAGAGCAAATTACAAGTTCCCTGCTGCTCAACCAATTTTAGAGAGAACATCCTCAAAAAAAGCAAAACTGACGTTCTGCCTTTACGGTCATGAAACAAGGAGTGAAGCTTTTTTTATCCATAAACTTTTCCTTTGGACAAAAAAAAAAAATGCTAAATGTGCTCTGTCCTTGAATGGAAAGTAACAGAAACAAAATCGGGACAAGCAATGAATCCTCTGCTAATGTTCTGACCTGTAAAGGCAACTCAAGGAGGCAGAGGTTCAAATGATCTCCCTCCAAACCCTCGGCCCCAAATGAAGGTCTCTGCAGACCCCATGGGAGCAGAGCCACCACACGCCAACAGCCTTGCCGCTCGGGCATCCCGCCGTCTGCCGGCCCCTACCAGGCTGTCAGCTACTTCTAGAGAACGAGATTCCCTCACCTGGCTAGAACTGCTTCTTACGGAGGTGACAGGCTCCTCCACTGACCGTTCTTCTAACTTAGCAGGTAGTTTTCCCATTTAAAGGGCATTGTTGTGTGCTTGCTTTCTAGTACCATTTGAAGGCCTTTCCTCAACTTCCCTTGAGATCAACACATGGGCAAAAGAGAAATCTGAGCTCCCAGGGGATTTACTCCACCACATGCAAAAGCCTTCCTTGGTCTATCAGCAGGTCGCCAACTGGATGCTGAAACTTTAAACCCGGTGAAGCCACTAAGGGTTCCTGGTTCAGTGGAGTATAATTTTTTTCTCTAAGAAAATGAAGTGACTAATGAATCACTTGACCCACAGGTAAAAAGATGGCTCGTGATTTTTCCTCTCCACCATGTGTGATGTTACATCAGCGGGCAGGATGAGTTTTGGCAGATCATATACTTATGGGTTAAGTAGTTTGGGGTAACACATAGTTTCCTGGACTATCCTAGTTGGGAGGCTGGGATTCTAATCCTAGCATCAACTTTATTTTATTGTGTGGTTTTGAGGAAGTTTCTCAATTTGTTTCCCAATGGAACATAAAGGGATTAGGCTAGATGATCTCTGGAGGTCCTTCTGGGGTCTATAAGCCTACGTACGTTATCCCCACATCACATTCTTCTGTGTTCCATACCAGGCTTTGTCTCTCTCACTTGAATAATGAGTCAGTAAATCTTGTCTATGTGGCTTAAAATACCTTTAGAAATATTTTTTTCAATTAAAAAATATTGAGAACTAATGGTTTCGTTTTTTATCCTTACATAATAATTTTCAGTAAGAACTGAATTTTAAGTGAAAGTTAAAATCATTTTTCTCTTAACAGTAGTATAATTAGACTTTTCTTGCAAATTTAGAAAGTTCAAAAACAATAACTCTTGAACCCATGTTCTTGGGTGGATCTGATTCTTTCTCAAGGGAAGCAAACAATTAGGACATGAGATAATTTCAGCAAGAAATCTGTAGATAATCATCTTGAGCCTATCCTTTATTTCTGTCCATCCGTTCAACACATTTTAATCGAGTTCCTAACATGTGACAAGCATGGGTCAAATATTTAAGGACATAAAGATGAGTACAAGATAGGGGCACCTGGGTGGCTCAGTCGTTAAGCGTCTGCCTTCGGCTCGGGTCATGATCCCAGGGTCCTGGGATCGAGCCCCGCATCGGGCTCCCTGCTCGGCGGGAAGCCTGCCTCTCCCTCTCCCACTCCCCCTGCTTGTGTTCCCTCTCTCGCTGTGTCTCTCTCTGTCAAATAAATAAAATCTTTTTTTAAAAAAAAAAAAAAGATGAGTATGAGACATTTTGCACTCAATTTCAAGTACCTCAGAATGATATGTGTCTACTGGTGAATGCCTTTTACAGTAAACCCTCACTGATTTCATGGCTGCTGATAGAATTAAGTATTTTACATAGTGTATGTAAATCTCATTTAGCAAAATGTTGGAGAAACACTTTATTGTCTTTCTGCGCTAATGTTTAGCTGTGTTTGAAAGAGAAAGCAGTTTAGGGTGCAGTAGGTAATTCTTTGCAAGAATCCATAAATGTAAAGATTTTCAGTTTTTTAAAACAATATTTCTGTAAGGCTGTGCCTCAGAACTCTGGGACCACCAATTCAGTCTTTCAGTGCGTCACTTACTGATACATAGCATAGGTTGAACATTGATTTTTGAGTTGTTCTCAGTTATCTCTGGCCTTACGCTCTGATGAAATTAAAACAATACTCCAATGTTTTATCGTAAGTGGAATTTTTGCATCCTTATTTAACATTCATGTCTTACAGTAGTTTTTTAAAATTTTTAAAAAGATTTTATGTATATATATATGCATGCATGTATTTATGTATGTATTTATTTAGAGAGTGTGAGCAGGGGGAGGGGCAGAGGGAGAGAGAATCTCAAGCAAACTCCAAGCTGAGCTGAGAGCTCAATGCCGGGCTCAATCTCATGGCCCTGAGATCATGACCTGAGCCAAAATCAAGCGTCGGACACATAACCGACTGAGCCACCCCGACGCCCACAGTAGTTTTTAAATCTTGAGTGATTATAGTGCAGTTCAGATTTTTTTTTTAATGAAGAATACTTGCAAATAGATAAAAATTAAGGGTATCTCTAGAGAAACTTTATTATACCATGGTGTATCTAAGATTTTTGATTCTATAAGGAAATTAAAGGAATCATCTTCAAATCCATCAAAAGGATAGATTCTCAAAGTACAACAGTCTTTAAAATGTCACATTTGGGAGCTTCCCAAAATGCCTCTGTGCATACATGTGTTACAACAGTGAATTACATTCCAGATCTTTCCCCTGGAACTGTGGACCATGCCATCTGAGCATCATTCAAGGTTGGGGAGATGAGACCCAATTCAATTTCACTAGAGTTTTCTGGGACCCTGCTGGCATAAGAATCTTCTTTGGAAACAGAGAATAATGATGAACAGATTGTCTTTATTGAAAACTTCCCATTTTTTAATACCTTCTACTCAAAGTGATTGGTTTTGTTCTTGTTTTGACCATTTTCCCAGTTACTTTCTAAGTCATTTCCCTGTTAGAACGTGGAGTTTTCTTCCCCAGCTGATGGGTCCTCTGGACAGAGGGCTCATGCCTTTCCTCCTGGTGACTGTCTAGGAGGCAGGGTTCACTTGGATGACAATGAACTCTGGGCAAGTGATTACAAAGGTGAGGGTGAATATTTTCCAGTTAGGACTGGTGTAATCCTAGTCACTGGCCTTGTGTAGTCATTGACCTTGGAAAGTGGTCGAAGTTACAGAAATCTCCCATTTGGGAGAACATCGCTTTGTTCCTTTCATGTACATAAATGGTTGAAACCCTGAGGTTTCCATCTCATATCCCCACACAGCAACTGAAGCAATAAAACAGAATCAGCCCAAATGCTTTCTGAGGTCTCGGAGGGTCACACTAACACCACAGGGATTGCGTGGTCACACTATAAAGCTTGACTTGACCAGTTTTTCACCCCCTGTGGTTGAAGAAAGTGTAACAGAGTTTACCAATTTTTGATCATTTAAACTTCACATGGTGAAAATAATTTATAGTGATTCACAAATAAAACGTTGTCATTCAGATATAAAACACTGATCTTTATTGCATATTTTGCTGCTTTATATTACATTCCTTCTCTTCACTGAATATTGACTAAATATTATATGTTTTTTTAAAGATTTTATTTCTTTATTTCAGAGAGAGCAAGAGAACACAAGCAGGGGGAGTGGGAGAGGGAGAAGCAGACTCCCCGCTGAGCAGGGAGCCCGATGCCGGACTCAATCCCAGGACCCTGGGATCATGACCTGAGCCGAAGGCAGATGCTTAACCAACTGAGCCACCCAGGTGCCCCTACATATCGTATTATTAAGAGTTAGGCAATAGAGGCATTAAATGTCTTCCTACAATTTCTCTGTTTTTATTATAGAAAGAATGGGTTATTCTGGCTCCCAGCTAGCACAAAAGATATGTCCCTCTGAGTAACCTAAGGAGCACTAGGAAACATCTGATGTAAAAACGTCCCTAACTGGGGCAAAGGTGGAACTAGGAAGGTGTGTGTGTGTTGTATCAACCACATACTAATATTTATATTTGCCAAGTACTTTGTGCCAGAAGGCTTTCCTGAATCAACAAAAATTCTTGTAATTGGCGTGTTTATCATTTTATGCAAATGTCACTGAATTCTTTAGAACAACCTAATGCCTCAGATGTGAATTTCCCTCCTGCGCCCATTATTACTTGCAGCTCAGCAGTTGTTTTCATAGGTGCCAAAAACACAAACTTCAGATAAACTCCATAATCATTAAATTCGGATTTTAATCTTTGTAGCTACTTTACCCTGAGCATTTAGTATTTGCCAGGTGCTTTGGATAGTAATAGTTTAAGTAGCAACAAAGCTAATTGAAGTCCAGGGGCACCTGCGAGACAAACCATAAGACACTCTTAACTCTAGGAAACCAACGGAGGGCTGCTGGAGGGGAGGTGGGTGGGGAGATGGGTCCCTGGGTGATGGGCATGAAGGAGCGCAGTGAGATGTGATGAGCACTGGGTGTTGTACGCGATGGATGAATCCCTGAACTCCACCTCTGAAACTAATAGTACATTATATGTTAATTAATTGAATTCAAATTTAAAAAATGGAAAAAAAGAATATTGTGACAATGAAAAGTGTTAATATAATGTATTAAAGTAGGAGGGTACAAAATTGAGCATAATATGCAAACAATTTAAAAATTATATATAAAGATTAGAAGAAATATTAACACCAATTATTTCCAGGACATAAGATTATGAGTGATTTTTATCATTTATTCACAATATCCTTATTTTTCAAAATTTTTACAGGGATTGTTTTAATAGTAAAAACAATTTTTTTTAATAAAGGTTAACACTAGGTCATCCCAGGAATTTTCCAGGAAACACTTAGAATTCTCTCAGTTTCTTGAGATGTATTTTATAATAATTCATTTTCATTTTCAGACAATTCAGTCTTCATTAAACTGAGTGCCTGACTCTACCGATAATATTGAGTTAATTACCTTAATAAGATGTACACATTTTCTTATTGTATGGTTTATGTGAGTTTTATGTTCCAAAATTACCTAGTAAAACCTTCATATATACTATTTTAAATTGTTTTACTGTAAGTATAGTGATAGTTTAATTCCAAAGTAAAATGGGACTTTATTATAATGCAAGAGAAGCCACAAATACATGCTTTGTAGGCTCTCTGGTCATAGTGCAAAGAAAATGGCATCACTTCATGTACAAGGAACATGATTATATGCATAGTGTAATTATACTCATGGCAGAGAGGTGCCCCAGCATAGGGCTCCCCAGATGTTGGAAATGAGCTGGTCCAACAGGCCACTGCAATGACAACAGCTGAATACACAAGTATTGGGAGAAGCAGAATGATGGGCTTCTCTGAGAGTTCCTCTGGCACGAACTGCATGGAGCACTGGGTGTTATACGCAAACAGTGAATCATGGAACATTACATCAAAAACTAATGATGTAACGTATGGTGACTAACATAACATAATAAAATTTAAAAAAAAATAAAGTAAAACATCCACACTGAGCTCTAACAGTGCTCAAGAGAGAAGAAATGAAAGAAAGAAAAGGAATCAAAAGAAGCTTTCCAGTGGGGAAGAAAAGGGAGACAAGAGAAGTTGTCCACATCGGGGTCAGAGGAGAGTATCAGGAGACAAAGTTTCCACCCGGGTGTTGAAGATCATAGAGGAGCACGTGAAAAGAGACTGTCTACCCCTAATCGGGTGCCCCTGCAACAATCAAATGCATGTCACCAGGGGTAAGATTATAGAGCAAAAGATTTTATTCTGAGGTGCAGGATCTCAGGAGCAGAGAGTGAATGACTTCATCAGCATGTTTTCAGGTAAAAACATATTGATCGTTGGACATTTATGGGAAGAACATACATGTCCATAGTTTTCCATTGAAGTTTGACCATTTTTAAAGGAGCTTATCATTTCAGCATTGTCATATGATCTTCTCTAATAAACAAATTTTCTTTTTTTTTAATGAATGAATAAGTTCTGGTTAGCTAACAGCATAATTCATGTGTAATCTAATCAGCATCAGTCTTTGGCCACACCTAGGATGGAATGTTCCTTACCTGTCCATAGACTTTGGGACTAGGGTAAATAATAATTACATTTGCCTTCAAAATAAAAGTTTTATTTCATTTTATTTTCTCACTCTCTGTGAGATGTACGAGCAGGGAGCAATTATTACCCTTATTCATATCTGAAAATATATCTATAATTCGTACATGAAGATACACGTTAAGTGACACAAGAAGATACAGTAAATCAGTGCTAATTAGAAGTAGAAAATGTACTTGTTTTCCCTTTTTATTTTTTTTAATTTAAATTCAGTTAGTCAACATATAGTACATCATTAGTTTTTGATGTCGTGTTCATTGATTCATTATTCTGTTTTCCCATTTTAATCCTCATCTTGTCACCTGTATTAGTCAGGATCCAACCAGAAACCAGAAGCCACGTTACATACTAAACAGAGGATTGAGTTTCACAGGTGATGGAAGATAAACAGAGAAGAGTGAGCCAACCTGGAAATTAGCCCCTGGGGCGGGAGCGACCTGGGGAGCAGGTGACCTGACCAACCCGGGAGCCTGAGTGACCCCCAGGTGAGGGGCCAGGGGCTGGACCCGCAGTGGGGCTGCCCCAAGGAATGGACATGAAAGTCAAGGTTTGGGCCCAGTGCCTCTCTCAGACATAGCGGAACAGGCTGGGAAAAGCAGCAGCGTGACCCTCTGTGAGGTCCCCGGCTTGGCCTTCCCCTCACTCTCTGTCCACTGTGACCCAGCATGCACTTCTCTCTGTCCCCAAGCACAAGCTTGCTTCCACCCCAGGGCCTCTGTACCTGCTCTCCCTTTTGCCTGGGCTAGTGCTCTGCTCCCCGATATGCACATGGCTGAGTCCCTCCCGTCCTTCCCATCTTGGATCCAAACATATGTCCTCTGAACTATCTCCCCGCCAGCATGGTTGCTGCAGCAGCCCCTGCACCTGCCAGGGTGCCAAGCACAGTGGTTCTGTGTAGGTGACTTACCGGGAATTAAGTGCTCACCACGTGCCAGGCACGGTAGCTCTTCGATCATTATGTCCTGTAATCATCATATGACCTATAAGACAGGTACACTGATGATTCCATCTGTAGCCAGACGGACCTAAAGGAGTCTTTGTTGGCCGTTCATGGCTGCAGTGAACTCCTGTCTACAATATTCTGAAAGTATCTAACTGGAGCTTATAGAAAAATTTTAAAAATTAACCTCTTTAACACATAGTATTATTAAGATGTATTTTGTGCAGTTTTGAGTTCATTCTTAATTTTATGATAGATTCATGAAGAGGGGCAAACTATGGATCATGGCACCCCAAATTCATTCAAGACGCTTTCCTGGAATTGAAAATAAAGCTGATGCAACATACCAACAATATGGCAAGTTTTTCTATTCTAGAAAGTACTGCTTAAAAAACCTTGATTGCCTATCGTCTAAATAAAACTTAAAAAATATATATGGGGGCAGCGCGCCTGCGTGGCTCAGTCGGTTAAGTGTCTGACTCTTTTTTTTTTTAACTTTTTTAAAAGATTTTATTTATTTATTTGACAGAGAGAGAGAGACAGCCGGAGAGGGAACACAAGCAGGGGGAGTGGGAGAGGGAGAAGCAGGCTTCCCACGGAGCAGGGAGCCTGATGCGGGGCTCGATCCCAGGACGCTGGGATCGTGACCCGAGCCAAAGGCAGATGCTTAACGACTGAGCCACCCAGGCATCCTGAGTGGCTGACTCTTCATTTCTGCTCAGGTCATGATCTCAGGGTCCTGAGATTGAGCCCTTCATCAGGCTCTGCACTTAGCAGGGAGTCTGCTTGAGATTCTCTCTCTCCCTCTGCTTCTCTCCGCACATGCCTGCATGTGCACTTGTGCGTGCACTCTCTCTCTCTCTCATTCTCTCTCTCTGTAAAATAAATCAATCAATCTTTTTTTAAAAAAAATATATATGTGGGAATTATCTAAAAAATCTTGGGGTATTATGGTAATTTTTCCTTCTAGGTTTCTCATTTTCCAGTCATTATGCAATAAATTTATTACTTTTTTGTATATTACTTTTTAAATCAGAAAATATATTGTTTAAGAATATATAATAACTTATACTTTAGTGTTTGAGGGTAACAAGGTGAGGCCAGGCTGCTTTAAAAATAGACTTTTGGCTCCACTTGTTTAAATATTAGGGATCTTTAAATATATTGCAATTTCTTGTTGTTAAAACCACGAAGGTCCCATTTTCTCTAGTTTGTTTTCATTTCCATTATTCATTGCCAAGCAATCCAGATTTTTCCCTTTTCAAAGACGTCTGGGCAGGGATGGGCTAGAATGGGTGTTCTATTCCTGGTTGTTTTCTCTTGCAGTTCTGGTTAAATCAGGCGGAGGTGGACATCCCCGTAACCGCTCTTTTTAACAAAGCACAATAAAATTATAATTCATTAGAAAGTGAACCCAGGGGGCCACCTGGGTGGCTCCATTGGTCAAGCATCCAACTCTTGGTTTGGGCTCGGGTTGCGATCTCAGGCTTGTAAGACCGAGCCCCCCGTTGAGCGCCACGCTCTCAGCGGAACCTGCTCGAGCTTCCCTCTCTCTCTCCCTCCATCCCACTCTTGCTCTCTCTCTAAAATAAATAAAATCTTTTTTAAAAATTAGAAAAAAAAAGGAAAGTGAGCCCAGAAAATTAAGTCTTGACCTTCAGATGTCATCCTCAAGTAAGAATTAAAAAGGATTTCCTTTTTCCTTGCAGATTCTATTTCTTTCTTTAGGGGATCCACGCAGGATGAACCCAGCCATCTCTGTGGAGTGTGTGGTTCAGACGTGGGCAGTCCATGCGCCCGTAAACTGCTGGGCTTCTGCTTGGCAGCTGCAGCTTCTGACCTGAGGCCTTCTGCCCTCGGCACCTGACCCGGGGAGGACGCCACGGCTGTGCATTAGCCGGGCAGTGGGGTGCTCGTGTCCGTGATCGAGTCTTTACGTTCTAGGTTCGTGCTTCTGTTTCTGGGCATGGAACCCATTCCCTGGGGCGGAGGGGGGGCGTGGTGCGGAAATTCAGAAACTAGAACAAAGCAACCATCAAAGGGTATTTACAAACACCATTACTACCTGCACTTGCACAGTCAGATCACTGGGCTTTCAGAAAAATAAAGATACTAAGTGTCATTGTCAACATTGTTAATGTACAACACTCTAAACTGAAGCCAAAACTTTTATCCTAAATGTTCTTTGGCTTACAGAATTTTCATAATTTTTATCCAACTCCAGTGGCCTTTGTTCCTATTTTTCTTGGTCTGGAACCACCCCCCATGCTTTACTCAGGGGTTGGTCATGGACATTTCTGATTCTCTCTTGAGTGATGTTTTGGACTTAGATGATGACGTCTGTTTTAAAAAGTCCCATATTGCTTATGTCTGAATCAGCAGGAGATACACATTTCTTATTCAGTCCAGTTTTGTTTGCTCATTCTACAGGTTTTCACATTTCCAGGGATCCAGTAGGCTTGTGAGAAGCATTTGTAAATACCAGCTCAGCCTCATTATGTTAAAGGTGTCCCTTGAAACCACAAACCACTTCACCAGTCCTAGCCAGAAGGCCTGGCTTTCATTCTCACAATTAACAGCCTGAGATAAGCACTTGTGTTGACAAGAGACTTACCAACACATTTCCAGGTGATGACACATCCTGATCACCAGATAAGCTCACTCCTCTGAGAACAGTAGCGACAGACAAGCAGTCCGATTCTTTCCTGAAGGAATCAATTTCTATTTTAATCTTCCGGACGACTTTTATTTACCTTACTCAGAACACTACCGAATGTGAATAGCATGTTCTCTCTGACCTGTGTGTGTTTTTTATTTTGCACTGTGTATGTTCTTAGGTGAAATGAGAAACTAATAAAACACTAATGCTGTCTGATAATAAGCATCATTTTTGAAGTTGATAAAAACAGTTATTTGGTTAATAAATAAACATTTATTTGTTTTCATTGTTCATTGAAAATGTGTTCTTTGCAGGGAGATAATATTGTAAAATCATCCCAAGAAAAAGGCTCTTATCCTTCATTCTATCTTCTTAGTGACCAGCACGGTATCCCCCATAGTTGATGTCTGATCAATATTCATTGACTTAATAACTAAAGTGGCTCTTTTTTTTAAATTTTATTATGTTATGTTAGTCACCATACAATACATCATCAGTTTTTGATGTAGTGTTCCACGATCCATTGTTTTTGTATAACACCCAGTGCTCCATGCAGTACATACCCTCCTTAATACCCATCACCAGGCTAACCCATCCCCCCTCCCCCCTCCCCTCTAAAACCCTGTTTGTTTCTCAGAGTCCATCGTCTAAAGTGGCTCTTTAAAAAATTCTAGCTTAAAGTGGTAACATCTACAAATATGTGAGAACCTACAAGTACAGTCAACTATTCGATTCATCTATCCTACTTCCAAACATTAATGTCATCTGTTCCTTAACTTTTTCAGGACTTCTTTTTTAAAATCGAATGAGACTTTAAAAGGTTATGAAATTTTATTGGTAAAAATAAATGATTTCAAATGAATTAATTTCCTATAAGCTCAGTAGATGAATCAAACTTTTCGATAATTATCACTTAATCTAAAATTAACTGCTGTTCGTGGAAGAAGCTTAAAACAAATGATAGTTTTGCATTGCTAGTTGAGCCTAAATCTAATCTTGAACTCATTGGAATTATTTATTGTAGGGATCTATTTGGCTCTGTTTTGGAAAAAGCATAATAAATTGCCCTCTACTGATTGCTTCCATGTCATAGGTTTTAGGTTTTTCTGGTCACGTCTGAGGTGCTGGCCAATCCAGATGACAGCATGTCACTCACGTGTGGGGTACAACTTCCCTGCCCATCTTCATCTGTACTCAATGCTCCTTGTCTTTGTTTTCACGTGTTCTGGACCTGAGCTCCTCTCTGACTCCTAATCACATAAATTAACTTGCATTTTCAGTCATTCAATCAGAATATCATGACTCGTATTTTTCTATCCATTTACATCTCTTGGGCACCAAGGATGGCATTCCGACATCATGGTACTAAAGGTGGGATGTTCTGAAGGCCCCTAATGGACGATTTTCCTGAGGTTTTGGACCTCAGGTACTTCCACTACTTAAACTTAAAAATCAAAATTAAGAAACTTGAAATTGGCCATAAGCTTACCTAGAGCCCTAGTTTTCCTGGGTACTCCCAGAGGTGTGGAAACAAAGCAGCTCCATTTCTGAGAAAATTTCTGAGAATTAATGAGGTATAAGCCATACCAGATGGTGTTTAAAAACATGGAGTCGTAAGTCTATTGGCTTGGATTCAAATGCTGACAGTACCATTTAGTAACTCTATGACCTCAAACAAGTATTTAACGTCTCTGTGTCTCAGATTATTCATATGTAAAGTGAAAACAAGGCTTCTTGTTTCAGATGTGCTTCTAAGGCTGTTGTACAGATTAAATGAGATCATGCCTTTTAAGCCTAGCAGGTAGTAATCCCTCAGTATGGGTTAGCCATTATATTATATTCCCATATCGTCTTCTACCTCTTCCTGGACCTGTAGGGAATTCATGGAGGATTCCGTGTTCATTGAGAGTCACACCAGTGCCTTTAAATTTCAAATGTAGCATTTAGTCCTGTGGATGTGCCCTAGTCCTTCTGAGCCTCCAAGCTGGGGTCTGGTCCAATTCTGTGGCCCTCAGGTACACACAATGTCTCCCTCTGGAATCGCTCTAGGGAAAATGATGTTTAGAAGTCACCAGGTTATAGATCTTCTAGAAGCAGGATTAAGTGTCTCTAAGGAAGTTAAGAGCATCATCTTGATACTCTCATCTGAAAAAAATTGAAAGTAGCTCCTTTCCTCCAGAGGGAAAAACATTTTTGCTCAGTAAAGTGAAAATTTTACTACTTTCTGCTTCTTCCCACAGTATCCATAAATATGCTGAGGCCATTTATTTTGCCAGATGGTTTCTGAGACCCTGCTGAAATGAGAGATGCCCTCATTTTATATTTCCCTCAAATTCTACCACAAACCACACTTCTTGGGAGAAAAAAAAAAGTCGCCATGTAAGCATGTTTACCTTCAACGGACTAGGAAGCGGGAACTTGTCCATAAATGATGAGTCACCACTGCAGGTCTATAAAAGTAAAGGTGCTTGTCTGGGAGAAGGCAGAGCCTCCAGGCACAACCATCATGATGCTCCCAGGCATCCTGGCTGCCTTCCTCTTCTGGAGCTGGACTCAGTGTTGGTCCCTGCCTCTTCCCAGCAATGGTGAGGACGATCTGTCCGAGGAAGACTTCCAGCTTGCAGAGGTAGAGTATCTTGCCAGTCCCAGTGGGGTGTTACATCTCACAAGTGCCCTTCTCTTTTAAAAGCAGGCCATTCTGGTCTCTTTTCCAGCGCTACTTGAAATCCTACTACTATCCCCTGAATCCCGCTGGAATCCTGAAGAAGTCTGCAGCAAGCTCCGTGGTTGACAGGCTCCGAGAAATGCAGTCTTTCTTCGGCTTAGAGGTCACCGGCAAACTTGATGATAACACCTTGGACATCATGAAGAAACCAAGATGTGGGGTCCCCGATGTGGGCGAGTACAATGTTTTCCCCCGAACTCTCAAGTGGTCCAAGACGAATCTAACCTACAGGTAAATCAGAGGCTATCTTTCTTTAATCTTTGTTAGTTTTTAAAATAGTATTAAATGCCTATTTTTCAGCACAAGCTATAAATGACAGAACATGTTTGGTCCCATTTTTTTTTTTAAGTAGGCTTTAAATATTTAACTAGAAGTTAAATAATTCCAGCAATAACTTTAATACTATTGGTGAGAATGTGTCATGACATCTATTATTGTTACATTAGCCTAGCATTATTTTTCATTGGAAATCTCAAGGTATTTTTTGTTTTTAGAAAAGAAATCAAATTAGAAGTAAAAGTAGGTGTAATAAAATTTGCAAATGTACTACATGAGGCATATTTATTAAAGAGAGCTTAAAAATGGAGAGTCCTACTCTCTCTAGGAACTTGGCAAAGTTATTTCATTTATTTAGATCACAGTAATACAATTCCAAATCTGTATCATACAATACAAGTTTCATTACATATCTGAATACTTTAAATGTAAGATTCCAAGTGGTCAGATATTTGGAGATACTCAAATATCTGATTGAATTCATTTTGTTATCTTTGTATGGCATCATAATTGATAAGTTCTTTGAAACTTTGGACCTCTAGTAGAACTTTTAAAGAAGCCACTGCATTTTGAGTTGAAAAGCAGTATTCCAAGAAAATATATATTCTCAAATATTTCTCCTTCCAAAAATGTAATTGAAACTTTCTCTGTTGAATAGGATTGTGAATTATACCCCTGATCTGACTCATTCTGAAGTTGAAAAGGCATTCAGAAAAGCCTTCAAAGTTTGGTCAGATGTGACGCCTCTGAATTTTACCAGACTTCATGATGGCACTGCTGATATCATGATCTCTTTTGGAATTAAAGGTAATGATGCAGAATCATTTTTGAGAGACATTTTTACATTCTGCTCCCTAATTGTCTCCATTCTTTAATTCCTTCTTTCAGTCATTCATTACTTTCTACAGAATTCACCAAGCATTTGTGCCAGGCACTGCTGGATATAATTAGATTCTTAACTCTTGCTTTTTGTGTGTAGAGCATGGCGACTTCTACCCATTTGATGGACCCTCTGGTCTGCTGGCTCATGCTTTTCCTCCTGGGCCAAACTATGGAGGAGATGCCCATTTTGATGATGACGAAACTTGGACAAGTAGTTCCAAAGGTAATATTTCTTATAAAGGTATGATTCATGATTACTAGATTAGGGTTAGACAGTGATCACATTGATAAGAAGTTAAGAAGCATACTGTAAATTATATTTGATAGTTGGTTATATTTTTCAAAAAATTAAAAGTTTATCTTATACTTATTTGTCTCTACAAGTGACATTTCTACAGACCTTTGTGAAACACTAAAAGTGAACAGTTTAGTTTAGCGACTTGAGGGATACTAGCTAACTTTGAATTAGGACCAAAATGTCTTTCTGTCAATCAAGGTGTTGTTACTGTGGATTACCTTTCAGTGTGTTTAGGAAGTACAGTTTATTACAAATACATACCTAAAAACTATTGGGGCTGGTTAGGCAGGTCACAGATGAGTTGGATGTGAGTTGAAGTAGTTTTTTTTTTTTTCCTTGACAGAAACATTAATGGCACAAAAGTGTAATCTGTTTTCTGTTCTCTGTTATATGAGTTACTTGTTTCAGACATATCTATATCACTGATTTTATAAATACTATTCCAACAAATCAAGATGGTGTCTTACTCCAAACAGCATGAGACAGACCAGATAAAAATTATACTTATAAGAGCAAAATGAAACTCAGTGTTGAATGAATTCAGTCAGTAGATGAATCTTCAAAGCTCAAAAGAGTTGGGAATATTAATTTAAGAAGAGCAAGACTGTTCCAACTAGGACTTACCTATGGAACTATATTGACCCTTGGTTGTGACAGTTAGAGGTAGTCTTCATAGATAGCTAATTGTTATTATTCATTTAAATTGGAAGAATTGTTATTCCAAAGAGTAAAACTGGGCCTTGGCTGACCAGTGCCTCTGCTTCAATGCCTCCAACATATCTTTGGAAGGAGAGGTGAGAATTTACGTATTTATGTTCTGAATATTACACAGGTAAGAATGATTTTAGGAAGAAAGAGTAACATCTAGTATTGTTAAGATAGAGCCCCAGTAAACCTCAGTTTTAGGCTCCTGCATAAGTTCTGTATTTGAAATATTAACGGAAATGAATGAAAATATTCATAAACAAACCATGATTGATTTTTCAGCTAAAGGCCAGGAATGGGATCTATCACTAGTCATTTCAATGAAGAATTGCTTTTTACTCAGATTGTGTGAACTTTGATCGCTCTTATGGTCTGCATGATTTACTAAGTTGGTTATACATTTTCTTCAGGCATAGGCTCTGACAGCAAATGGTATTTAAGGTCAAACTGAAACCACTGACTCCAGATTCCATGTGGTTTTTTTTCAACTTTTTATCTTTTTTTTTTCAATTTAAAATATCAGTATTAGGAGGCTCAGAAATTGGTAGAAAGAATGACTAGAGGAAATAATGTAAATACAGTGACACGGTAGTCTTCTAAAATTGAGGAAAGTTGGCCAATCATTTCCAGAGTTTCTATTCCTTTAAACTTTAGAGTCTAGAGATATTCTGGAAAGGATCAGTTGGTTGGAATTTATTCCCAAGTAGATTCCCAGAGACCCTATTTAGTGCATGCTCCATAATTGGTCATCATCCATTTGCATGATGCCTCTTGTTTAGACAATGTTCTAGAAACGCCCTGATAGCTAGCTCCCTATGTGACTTCCCATGACTCCTTCTTCAAAGCCTCCATTGTCCACTTTCCTCACCTGCCCTGAGAAAACAATCAGCGCATCAAGATTCCTAGTGCCTTCCCAGTAAATCCTCACTGATTCCCAATTATTTGAGAGCAATCTGTTGATATTCTAATTAGGTAGGCAGCTATAATCAAAGAGAACATTAAATTATAAGGATTAATTCAATATTTTGAATCTTCCTTTGAGCAACCAAATATTGAATATTAAAAAGAGTGAAATAGCCAAGAAAGAGAAAGAGGCAAAGAAAATAGCATTCCGTCCATTAACTGGTCACTGCCTTGCTTTCTCATCATTGCTTTGTTTTCTTACAGGCTACAACTTGTTCCTTGTTGCTGCCCATGAGTTTGGCCACTCCTTAGGTCTCGACCACTCCAAGGACCCGGGAGCACTCATGTTCCCCATCTACACCTACACTGGCAAGAGCCACTTTACACTTCCCGATGACGATGTACAAGGGATCCAGTCTCTCTATGGTAACTCTTAATTTATCAGTCTAGAAACAGAATAGATGCATACATTTACTTGCAAAATTATCAGTGAATTTATCATTACCAATATTGCTGTCCTGGTTCTGTTATTAAAACCTGGGAAGACGTGCAGTTTTCCTTTCTGAATCAGACCATCTGCTCAAGTAGAAAATACTCTATTCTCCAAAGATTTTGCAGATTCCTATTTGTATTTTATACCTTGCAAGGTATGTTTGAGTCCCAAAAAACACCTCTGACATAAGGAAGGAAAATATTTTATTCCCCATTTAACCAATGAAGAAACCACACCCTGTAGCACTTAAATAGTATATCTCTAGTACCATGGCTGAGGGTGAAAGTGTGGTCTTAACCAGCTTTTATAAATTCTGGGTATTCCTTCAACCATGTCAGTTTGCCAACGTAGGATCTGTTCAGGTGGACTGTGGTGACTTTTAATCAACATCTACAATGACCATTGTAAGAAACTCTTCCTTCTTTTTTCTTCCAAATTTTCAATAATATTTATAAAATAATTAAACCTCACCTCAAACCAGCAAAATTGCCTCTATTAATAGAGTTAAAGTTATCAATGTAAACACTTCTAGAGCAGCGAGCTCAAAAACCTTGCTCATGGCACCTGGCCCATCATTCCCCCTCTGGACTGAAATCTACTACAGCAGCTTGTGTAGGTGTGGGCAAGTGCTTTGTGTTTCTTACTATTTCTACAATATTGTGACCAAGGGACTTGATGATAGAACTAATATGAACCAGGTGGAGAAGCAGCAGCTCAGAATTGTTACTGTGCATGCATGGCACCTGTTTTGCACTCACCTGAGCTGGGGGAAAGCTACAAACTCGTGGCACATCAGGGCTGCTGAAGGCCTGGCTGCTCCCTCACAGAAGCGGTACTGGGGTTAACTGGTGAAGTGATGGTGTCAGACGTTGCTAGTTGGTAAAAGAGGCAAGAGATAGAGCAGAGGTGAGGACTCCCACAGGGACGGTGTGCCCCCAGGAGTGGCTTGAAGAGAAATGTGTATCTCAAGAGCAGCCTGTTCATAGCTTGTGCCAAGGATGGGGAAGGTTTCCTCTGAGTTTCGTTCCCTTCCCCATCCACCCATTTCTATCACCAACCTCAAGAAACCCAAAGATGTAGTTGAGAAGAACCTCAAGGGGTCTTGAGGATGGAAGCAGGAGGAGCAGGCCCACCCACAAGAGCTTGGTGACCCCGCAGGAAGGAAGTAGAATTGCCCGGTGTTTGGATCCTGGTTGTAGAAGCTGAGGACTTCCTACCCTCCCTGGAGGGGACCCTGCGACTCTCCACTAGCAGGGGCGGGGCATCAGGAAGTCTGACCTCACCACCTTCTTCGCTTCATGTCTGCAGGCCCAGGAGATGAAGACCCCAACCCTAAACACCCCAAAACACCAGACAAATGTGATCCCTCCTTATCCCTTGATGCCATCACCAGTCTCCGAGGAGAAATGATGATATTTAAAGACAGGTACTCTTGATCTTATTTTACACAATCTGCATGTCATGGACATTTGTGAGGCTGTGTCTGCAAATAGCCAAACATTCAGTCACATTTCCAAAGGAGACGTTAACAGCAAAAATCATAGATTTTTGGTAGTTTGGGTTTTTTTTTTTTTTTTACATGTTTCAGATGAAATAAATGACTAATGGATAAACACTTTACTTTTCCATGGCTAATCTTGGCATGATGCAGCTTCTCTTTGCAATGCTGGTGGCACTCTTCCTCATAAAGATAACCAAGTAAATATAGAAACCCAATTTATTTATTTGAAAACACAAGTATTGAAATCAGTTACCATATCAGTAAACCGTGACAACGTCCACTTGAGTTCCTTTGGGTCTGGAAAGACTTTTGTTCTGGTGACACATGTGGAAATTTGAGAGAGTGTTTACAACCTGAACCTAGGGGTAACAAAAAACGAGATATGAATTTCTCACTTCTACCTTGTTCTAGTATTGTTTGTTCATTTGTTCACTTATTCATTCATCAGTTGCTCACAGCAAACTCTGTATTTTCACTTTGGTGCTAGATTCTTCTGGCGCTTGCATCCTCAGCTGGTTGATGTGGAGCTGTTCTTAACAAAATCCTTTTGGCCAGAACTTCCCAACCGTATCGATGCTGCATATGAGCACCCCTCCCGGGACCTTATCTTCATCTTTAGAGGTAAGCCTCTCCCCACATGTCCAGGGCAGGCAGTGATGAACTTGATGCTCCTGGAGTCTTAGCACAATGACCACTCCTGAAAAAATACCCAAGTTAAGAGCCAAGCATAACAAAATATTAAGCAGAACATACTTGGAACCTTTCTACCAAATGTCCCCAAATTTGACAAGTAAAAATCTGCATTAGTACTTATCCTTACAAATGTACTATTTGTTGTAGAGCAGTCATGTCAGTTTTTTCTTACTTCCTCTTAAAAATTATTTGCTGAGCAGACATTATGACAATATACCTCTTGAAACATTGAAAAAAATATTATCCATAATTCCCTCTTCTGAAAAGTTGATTTATTTCATTTTCTCACCTTTTTTGGGTAGTCCTTCACCATATGTAATATGTATTTTTGAATATTTGTATTCATAGTATATATACATTTTCATATTTTACTTGTTCTCTTGACACAAAATCACAGACAGTTTTCCAAACTGCTATTCCGTCTTCATGATCATCATTCATAATGGCTACATAGCACTCTACTGACATTGTTTCTGTTGTTTGACTATTACAATTAATGCTATAATAAAGTCACTTTCTATCTGGTATAAAAATCTGAGTTTTCAATCTAATTCAATGTTCCCTCTGCCCTGCTTATTCGTGAAGAAATTTTAATACATTTTCCACACAGCTCCAGATTAACAATCAGAGGTAATATGTTGCCAAATTAATTATATTTGGTTGGTAATTATACTCAGGAAGTTAGCATTTTAAGTCTTATTTTTTTTGTTTGAAGAACGCTCATATTTCTGTGTTTCATAAACATGGTGACCACAGACCCTAACTGATTTCTAAATGTATAAAATGTATAAAATGAGTCTTTCTTTGTTAAAGTAAATATCTACATAATGTGAGTCCTAATAGATTACCTTGGATAATAAAACCATTCTTTCACTTATTCTAGGCAGAAAATTTTGGGCTCTTAATGGTTATGACATTCTGGAAGGTTATCCCCAAAAAATATCTGAACTGGGATTTCCAAAAGAGGTTAAGAAGATAAGCGCAGCTGTCCACTTTGAGGACACAGGGAAGACACTCTTCTTCTCGGGAAACCAGGTCTGGAGGTACGGCCACCATGTTTACTGACCCATGACCCTGTGTCACACGGGCCAAGTGAGTCCTACACTGCTCTCACTAGTTTAAATAATTCTGTCATGCTCATCCAGTGGAGAGGTTGGCCAGGAAGCTGCTGGGCCCACGGTTTTTAAAGTCAGCCCCTTTTTGAAGGACAGGGGGAGTTGGAATATTTAGAACATATGTTGATATGAAGGCAGCCCTGACACTGGCAACATTTAAGAGCTTAGAGCCATATATATATATTTGGGAATGAGAATATCTCATAGGAATCCCACACTTGAAAGATTTAAATCAGTAGCTTTACTTTATGTGTACACACACATGCACACATTCCCATCTGTGTCATC
This sequence comes from Eumetopias jubatus, assembly GCF_037043125.1. NCBI lineage: Eukaryota > Metazoa > Chordata > Mammalia > Carnivora > Otariidae > Eumetopias > Eumetopias jubatus. Next base: position 112,700,072 of record NW_028274819.1, read on the forward strand.
TTTGCTGTTTGGCTTCCTTATTTCTGACAATGACATTCACTACTGTCTAAATACTATGACCAAGTTCTCCCCGGTACTGCTGTTCCAGGCCCTATGCCCTAGATAAGGTCTGTGGTGCAATGAGGGCGTGTGACTTACCAGACTGCAAACACGCTGTGCTTTTATCCCCCCATTTGGCTGGAAGGTCTTTCCCTTGCATCTCTCCCTCTTGAAATTCTACCCTCTGGTCAAAGTTAACTGGAAATACCATTTAACCTCAAAGTCTTTTGGAGCACCCCTTCACAGGCTGTCTCTTCTCATACCCTCTCATGGCCCTGGATGTCTCCTTGTCATGATGCTTGGCTTCCATTGCTTAGTGTTGCCTTGTAGACATGTCCCACCTCTCTCCACAGTTCAGTGGTTCTTGTCTTTCACCTATTGGAACATATCTCGAGGATAGGAAACTCTCATCAGTAACAGTAACAGTGGTGCATGAGGGGAGGCTGTTCTACGCTAATTTCAGGATGTGTGTGCTTTGCTAGGGTGTGCCTGTGTGCAGGGGAGGTGGATTATGGAACTGTAGCAATGGTAGGGGCAAGCCATGCTCCCCCGCCTAGCTTCAAAACCACCAGATGCCCTGATAACTTTTTAGTCCAGGAGTTATACATCCAATATTCTGGCATCCGTTATTGCACTTAGCGAGCTGTCTCACCCATGGTGGGAGATCAGTACATAGTTGTTCAATGCACAAACACGTATTTATTTTGGTCTAAGAACACTTTCCTAATAACACACGTTTATAACAGATATGCAGTTTGTGAAGTGGAAATGATCTTGTGATTATCTTTTCAAAGATGGCCTTTAGACAAGGTAACAAATGCTCAGCAAGCATCCACAATGCACCCAATATCATAATTCCTAATTTACAAAAGCTACCAGATGTTCTAAACAGACTTAACTTTTACAACTCTTATCAATTTTGTTTTTTTTTTTTATTTAAAAAAAATTTTAAAAGATTTTACTTATACATTTGACAGAGACACAGTGAGAGAGGGAACACAAGCAGGGTGGGTGGGAGAGGGAGAAGCAGGCTTCCCGCTGAGCGGGGAGCCTGATGTGGGGCTCGATCCCAGGACCCTGGGATCATGACCTGAGCCGAAGGCAGACACTTAACGACTGAGCCACCCAGGTGCCCCAACTCTTGTCCATTTTGAAAGGTGTCATGATATCCACTGTATCATTTCTGAAACAATTTCTAAGAAATACGGCCTACTTAAGAGTTTCTTTTTCTTACTACGTAGCTATGATGAAAATAACCAGGTCATGGATAAAGACTACCCCAGGTTAATAGAAGAGGACTTCCCGGGCATTGGTGATAAAGTGGATGCCGTCTATCAGAAAAACGGTAACTAGTTCCATCATGCTGATCTCAATGGGGGTTTTCTGTAGCCCCTCAAAGTATTTCCCTTAGAGAGCAGTTTTATACAGGACTTAAAGGTGCTAAGAAACTTATGGCAGTTAAGGAATAGTTATGTAGGCAGCAAACAAAACATAACACACTTAGAATAAATGAAAGTGTTGCTCAAATGATTGCTAATTCTTTAAACTTTAAACACTATCTTATTTTTAAAGATTTTATTTATTTATTTATTTATTTGAGAGAGGGAGAGGAAGAGAAAGTGGGGGTCAGAGGGAGAGAGAGAACTTCAAGAAGACTCCCCGCTAAGCATGGAGCCGGACATGGGGCTTGATCTCATGACCCTGAGATCATGACCGGAATCAAAACCAAGAGTCAGATGCTTAACCGAGTGAGCCACCCAGGTGCCCCAACACTATCTTAAATTATGCTTAATGAGGGCATCTGGCTGGCTCAGTTGGTTAAATGACTGTCTTTGGCTCAGGTCATGATCCTGGAGTTCCGGGATTGAGTCCCGCATCGGGCTCCCTGCTCAGCGGGGAATCTGCTTCTCCCTCTGACTCTCCCCCCCTCTCATGTGCTTTCTCTCTTTCTCTCTCTCTCAAATAAATAAATAAAATCTTAAACAAGTTATGCTTAGTGATGCCAACAGTCAAAAATTATTGCCATAATTTAAATCAGGGGTAGAGTGGGGAGTCATTTATATAGAAAGACAAACGACTACCGTAACTATATAGTTATTTTTGCTTTAATTATGAAAAGGGGCATTTTTCCAAATTCAAATAACTAGTATCAGTATGTCAAGCATCAAAACTGGAACTCATGGCAAGATGACCACGATTTCAGGGTGATAATTCAGGAGACCTGGGAACCTTGTACATTTTTTCCTCCCTTAAACCATAAGCAATATAGTAAGGCATTCGTAGGGTTTTAAACATAAATGTTGGCATCTTAAAAAACAATGGGATCTAACAGGTTGTACTTTTAACGTGAGCTGGCGTAAACTCTTACTGATTTCAGACTCTGAAATTTTCTTTTTGGTCTTTTCCTTATAGGTTATATCTATTTCTTCAATGGGCCCATACAGTTTGAATACAGCATCTGGAGTAAGCGCATTGTGCGCGTCATGCCAGCAAATTCCCTGTTGTGGTGTTAAGTGTCTTTTAAATATTGTTATTTAAATCCTGGAGAGCATTTGAGAGAATACTTCCAGCGATACTAGGTGCGGGGGATGGGGATGTTGGGGGAAAAGCTTAGTTCTGTGAACAAGCTTTGGTAACTTATCTTTGACTAGATGGTATCTGGACAGTGACATGTGGCTGGAACCACAATGAATTTTAAAGTAATGGAATATTCAGAGACTGTAAAGATCACCTAATTCTTGCGCACTACACAGAAGCAGCAGTCGACGGTATTTCCCACAACAGAAATGGGACGTGGTGTGTCAAAGAGAGTTAGCATAATGTTTAAATATATTTATAAGGAAACTTTGCAAAGGCATAGAAGCAAGTCACAGTTATGTAATTAATGAATCATCTTTATTAAAAAGTGTAAAATAGTATGAGAATGGAATTTGCAGGGAGCATGTGGTACCACAAACAGACAGAAACCAAAGGGAAATATCTGTAATAAAGCTATTGTGGACAACTTTCCAAAGAAGTAATTTTGGTTTTGCACTGAGAATATTTGAATGTACATGCCCCCCTTCCTCCTGACACTAGGATCAGTCACTCCAGATGAGAGAGAGGGCCCAATGCCGAGGACAGTAGATGTGGCCTGTGGGTTCGGTTTAATTCTCACTGTTGACTGTGATTCCAGGCCTACTCTCAAAGGAGACTTTTTTTTTTTTTTTTTTTTTTGCATGTTCTACAAGATAAAGAGAGCCCATCTCTCTTTGTATTCAAACACTTCCGGTCTTCCAAAAACATCAAAGAATTAATATGGCTATCACACCAATCAGAGGCCACGGCATCATTCTTTCATAAAGCAACTGATTCTTTAAGATGAAAGGTAGTATTCTAGCCCTGTCTCACCTAGATAATTGCTTTAATTGTCCAGTTCAGCATGGATAAAGAGGCTCTTTTCTGAAAATATAAAGTGTATCTTATAAATTGGAAGCATGCTAAAACGGAGACATCCAAAGTAAAGAAAACATCCCGCTGGACTACAGTCCTCCTGTAAGACGTGGAAATGTGCTTCTCCCTCTCTTCTTGTTCTTCTCTCACCCCCGGCGCAGCTTACCCTGCCCGGCGTGGGGTGCTCACTGAGTGGGGGATCGGCCACAGGTGATCTCGGATGTGCTGGGACCTGTTGTTCACAGAAATTCAGGCGAAGAAAATAAAGTGTATCATATTTGCAAGATGTGTCAGGAAGCGTTTATACTGTTTATAATAAAAAGGATATTTTCAACAGACATTATTATATAGTACATTTTGTCTTTTGGTGTAATTTTAGGCTTTCCTCACACAAAGAGGATCCATTTAAATTATTCCTTTTTCTTGCCCATATTTCTTGGTGAATGTAATTCCCTCACTGTTTTGCTTTGTTTGTAGAAAGACTACATTCAGAATTAAGAAGTAACTGTCCCAGGTCATGTTAACAGGAGCTCTGCCAGGGTTTGGTCGGCTTCGGGCTGATGGGCCCACTTCCCCAGGCGGAGCTCACAGTTCCTCAGACTCTGCCCCACTGGGAGCACTATTTGGAAATGAGGTGGGAAGAACACTAGATTGGGAGCGAGGAAGACTGGGTTCTAATGTGTACCTTGAAGCTCTTGGGGCCCGACTCTCTTGAGGATTAAAACGAGA